>NW_028221192.1:0-24418 GCF_045865225.1 Trachurus japonicus | reverse complement strand
ATCACATCCCAGATAGCCACACGTACGTTCTGGCCGACGTCGGCCTGAGGTTGGACGTCGGGCCCTATAATTTATAACATCTGTCAAGCATCGGCCCATTGGCGAATATCTTCAAATTTGATACTCATTTGTGCCAGCTCATCAAACGTCTCTGGTGCGTCGGCTTTAAGTCGGCCGCAGACCTGCCCACAGACGGCGGGACCTCCTGTCAGTTTGGTCCAGACACGTCGACGGAGTGCGTTTCAGGTAAGTTACTTGGGATATATTGCCAAAAAAAAGAGAAAAGTTAGGCCTATTTCGTTTATTTTGTAAAAGTTAAAGGTTTCCGGTGAGTGGCGAGGTACAAACGCGGTCGAAATAATAGGCTACCAGCACAGGTGACAGCTTATTTATAACTGTATTTGGCGTTAACGTTAGTTTTAACTTAACGTTAGTTATCCTAACATAACGGTTACAGCCGACACCAATAAAATGTTAAGTCCTTTTTTTCCCCCTCTATTGGACGTTATCTGGCTGGAAAAAGGTAGAAGTGACGGGACCGGTAAGCCGTTGTCAAAGCAAAAAAAAAAAAAAAAAAATGCTCCAGAACTAGAGGGGGGGCTGGCCGGCCTGCTGCCCGGGCACAAGGCGCTGGTGTGCGGATGAGTGAAGGAGGGAGACTCGGTCTCTGGAGCTCACCATGGTTACATAGATAGCAGACGCTTTTTAGGCTACATTTTTGTCCTCGCGCTTATGACAGCTGACTTGAGAATGATATTAGGCTACTCTGGTTAACTGTTGAGACAATTGAAATTGGTAAAAACAAATGTGTATGCTTATCAAAATTACAGAAAGAAGTGGCAGGCAGGGAAGTGGAAGTTTTACACGATGTTGCTGAGAATTTAATCAGGTTGATTTGTCAGTGATTTATGACAAGACCGGACACTGCACAGAGCAGCAACCACGAAGACTTGTCATCTCACTGGTCATTAAATAAGACACATTGTTTACTCCAGCACTCCTTAATTCTTTACCAATTCTTTCCTTTTTACTTCGCAGAGCAGTGAGCGAGTGAGCAAGCACCTGATAAACAGCGGATGCGCACCAGATGATTGACCGGGGCAAAAAACTGAAACGAGAGGCATACAGAGAGGAAAACACAGCATATCGGCTACAATATAAGGTAGGTAGCCTATGTCCAAAAGGCTTTGTCCTGTCGTCACGACGTGAGTGAGGGAGGATGGTGGTTCAAGTTTAGTGATGAGGAAACTGTCACTAGGTGCGTTTCCATTACCCCTTGAAATGCGCAAAACCTAAATATCGAAATTAAAAAACTGGTAATGGAAACACCTACATTTCGAAAAAACTCTCAAAATATCGCAAAAAAAGTTTTTAGTTTTTGAGACGAATCGATACAAACTTGTATCGCAAAAAGTGTAATGGAAACACTTTTTCTACACATCACGGCGTCAGCGGAGTTGTGTGTGTCCACGCTGTGTTGGTTTATGTAACTTGAGGGGACAAATGAACCACATGTTTATTGTCATGCATTGCTGACCTGGGCATCGTTTCTCAATAAATTAGAAAAACCTTTCCTATCATTCTCCTTTTCCGTGCATGGTTGAAGGAGACTGGCTCGCATCCACGTTCCCACTCCCTCCTGCGCCGACATGTCACCTTAAGTCACATAAACCAGTACGGGTGTGTGGACACAACCACCTTGATGTGGTCACACGGGCTTTGCCTTTCAGTAATCAAGCGCTGTTTTCGTCTTTGTTAAAAACAGTAACAGCAACAGCTGTAGGCAGCTGAGATGGCGTAGCCACGAGTGTGCCAGTGCCACCACAGAGGAAGCTGGCATACCCAAAAATGTGATGCATTTTTTGTTTTTGTTATAGTCTATAGCTTCTAACATGTTATCGATCAGTCAATACATTTGTAAAAATCGCCGTCAGGTGATGCGTTGCGACACCTGCACCGGCTCGCGGAGAAACTGGACTAATGGAATGATTAACGAGTTAAAGGCCAAACCACGCCGTCTTGCCCTTTAAATTGAGAGCTGCGCAGTGCGCACAGGAAAGCAGCGATATCGTTGTCCTCTGCTGCTTTGCGATATAAAACCATCAGGCCAAGCTGTTACATGTGATGAATGATGAGCCCAGTAGTTGTGTTCAGATGGTTAAATAGCTTTGTTGATCATGCGATCAAAGTAATTTAAGCGCCGTTACGCACGCCGCATCTCTCTCGTCCAGTGCGCTCCTCTCCTCTCCTCTCCTCTCCTCTCCTCTCCTCTCCTCTCCAGTACCTGGCTGCTCAGCTCTGGGACCGGGGCTGAGAGACGTCACCGCTTTCATTCCGTAGTGATCCCTCTGGTCAGCGCGTTTAGATCCGAGTGTGGCCTGAGTGTCCCACACCTGAGCTCTGTGCCATAGCGCGCAGCTCCAGCTCAATGAATGACAGCAGGTCTCCCAGTTTACCTGCAGCTGCTGCTCAACACTGATCAGAGCAGCTCACCCTTTGCTGAGGTTTTCTTATGCTGCAGCTCCACAATATGTTTATTTGTCCCTCTCTCTATTAATGCGTCGGATCAAATTTTTATTCTGCGTTTGTATCCATCCAGCTCTCTGTCCACACTCTCCATGGCGGAAACGGTTACGCGCAAAACCCTCATTTAAATACTGCGGTTTGCGCTGTTGTCATTTAGCATATTACTCATAGTAGATCATTGTGCTTGCCTAATCAGACACGTACAAAGTGTGTTTTTTGAATGACTTTGTTATTGATTTATTTGAGCACGTCATATCCATAAAACCTGTCCCTCTTCAGTCATTTCTAATCGTTAACACACACACACACTTTGTACGTGTAGACACTCCGTGACTCTGCTGTTCTGGCCCTGACATCTCTTCCTCATCTTTCTCTCTTTTTCTTCCTCACCGCAGTTCTCAGCCTCTGCAGATGAAATGAGGGAGGGGGGAGCCTAATGCCATTTGATTCGTCAGGGGCCAGCGGAGCCTTCGAGGGAGTGAGATGCTGATGAAGAGGACTCACAAGTTATAATCTATTGATGACGGTTTTATTGATTGAATTTATGCTGTTTTGTAGCCTAACCTGAGTGAAGCATGAATAAAGTTTTTTTAAACTTGACTTTTGCCTCTTAATTGTACATGCAGCACACAGGGATTATAATTTATTTATTTATTACGTAGGATTGTAGAATATTGTAGGCTACCTAGTTCAAAAGGCCCGACCTAAATGAATAAAGGTCGTATGAATTATTTATAGGCTAAATATATGGAGCGCCTGGCGCTCCCGCTCCTGCTTTTATTGATCGCCGAGACGTCGGCCGGTGGTCGAGCTCGATCAAAGGCCGACGTCTCGGCGATATCTTGCCAATTAGCAAACGCTCTCCATGCGACGTCTTGGCGACGGAACTTGATGCGTCGGGAATACGTCGGCACGACGTATGTGTGCTATCTGGGATGTATATGCTGACAGAGAGCTATATTTTTAGAAACTCATCACGATCTGGGTCGATTGTTGTCCGTACATTTAAAAATATTAGGTATTTCACAGTCAGTCATATTTGTCTTCCCCCACGGCTCTGACGCTCTCTTAGTCGCCGCCGGCCGGCTCTAGACACTCGTAGACACTGCCTGAGTTATTGTGTATTATTTTGCACCGCAAATAAATTCAAAAACCACAACCTGAACTTTTATATCGGAACTTCGCTCATCTTCTCCAAACGTGTAACGCTCTGACCGGAAGTGAAGGTTGCCGACCCTGCTGACTCGGTGTAGGCTATGGCTGTGAAAACTTTATATTTTAAGATGTACGGACAGCAATCGACCCAGATCATGATGAGTTTTCTAATATATAGCTCTTTGTCAGCATATACATGTGATTAAAACTAAGACAGGACGGCGAACAAGCGTTTGACAAAGGTTTAAAATGCCGCCTTTTTGCATGAGTGTGTATGGGGAAAACGGTTTGTTTTCCCCCACGGCCCTAACCGGAAGTGACGTTTCCTTGCTTGCCGACTGTGTCTATGGTCCAATATCTTTGTCCTGTTTAAAAACAAAACAAAAAAAAACCTTGTCAATTTCAAGATATCTCTCTTGTAAGACCTGATTGTGTTCCTGATTTTTTAATGAAAAAAAAAAAAAAAAAGTTTGGTTCCTTTGGCAACCCGTGACACATCTGGCTGCGTGTGCCTCCGAGGCCAGCACAGAGTCCGAATCCGGTCTGTGTACAGGTGGAAGAAGTCGGGAAGCGAAGAACAATACAACCGCGCAAACACCTAATTAGAAAACACTGCTGCCAAAAAAAAAAAAAAAAACACTGCTGCCAAGAGTGACGCAGGCCGAGGGATAGGCCTACGACATAATCAAGAGACAGGTGTGCAGCGGTTGCTGGAGAGACGGTCGACATTTTGACAATTAGCCTAGGCTAGGCTATATTTGTTTAGCCTACGGTAAGTTATTGTCCAAAAGTGAAATATTTTGCTTTAGCTTATTTCCAAATGGATGTGATTATGCACATGATTTTTTTGGTGCATATGTCTGACGGCTTTACTGTTGCCAGGACATGTGAAGCTGAAGCTAGCTAAAACTTGGATGAAGCAGGAGGACAGACAGTGACGTTATGGAAATGTGGATAACATCGGTGGATTATCCAACTGCCTGTAGAGCTGACTGACTGTTTTTAGGACACCAGGAGTCAAGGTAAGATTTACTTCCCTGGAAATCTTGGAGGTTTGCATCAGATGTGGCCTCATGCTGAGGCGGAGATTAGTCTCAGGGGGAAAAGTTATGGCTTTGACGGGCATGCTTTCTTTGTGGTGGAAACTTCTTGACTTCAGTGGGTTGTAAGGAGGAGCTGCTGCTGAATAGGTGTTGTTCAGAGAGTGAGACTCTCAGGATGAACTTCACTGCCATCAGACCTTCACTGCACGTCTCTTTGACATGTTTATGAACAGTGAGTGTTTTTGTATGGGCACAGTTGTATGAACTATGGTATGTTCCTTGCCAGACTGAAGGTCTGAGGGACTGAACTGAACTGTCAGTTTATGTGAGGCGGTCAGCAGAGGATGTTGGGTTAACAACCAGTTAAACGCACGCCCGTACCGCCCACGGTACGGCTCCAGAAGGTGGCGCTAGCATGTTATAACATTGTTAGAAAGCTTAGATCGCCCCGATCAATTCAAGACCACCCATGATTTTTTTGGTTGCTCACAGCCCTAACAGGATTAGCAGTTAGGTCGGCTAGCCGCTAAGCTAACGTATGATGCGTACATAACCTTTCAAGTCTTCCCTTTATCCACAGCTGATCTAGCCAGGCTAGCACCGCCTACTGGTTCCGGCAAATTTCATTTGCCTCAACAATGTAGTCAGGACACTAGCAATGCGTTTCGGTTTGCTCCGTCCGCCAGAGCGGACGGACCAATCAGCGAACAGACGGGTAAGTGAAGGCGGATGACGTTGAACTCAAGCGCTCAAGATTAACCTATGAGTTTAACCGGTGTATAGCGCACAGTGACCACAAAGCAGCAGCGATTAGTTGAAGCAAATGTAAGCAACCGCCTCCCGGAAGCAAACGAATCCCTATGGCTCGTGTTCAGACGCTTTTTGAAATGTAATGAAATAAGCGGCTGATGCATCAGGCTACAGCTGATCTACAGCGACCATCTTATGACACAAGACCGTTTGTACAGCTCACCAAGTACCCATGCTTGTGAAATATGAAATCCGTTTGCTTCTAACCGAAGTATTTTCCTCAATATGTCCATGTGTTAGTCCAATGCGTAACGTAATACACGCGGATCAAAACAAAAACCGGCCCCGTTTACCGCATTTTACGAGTTGCACGGCGATCTGTGACTACATGTGACTGAAATGTTTACATCGTGAGGTCTTCCTGCTTCAAACGACACCACTCAGTAGCCAATCGGTGGCGAGGATGGGCGGGACATGTCTTTGAAAGCCAATGAGGACACGTGACGATGAGACTGACAACGTGACCTTTGAGGGTTCCCGCGGGTCCTTAAAAAGTCTTAAAAAGTCTTAAAAAGTCTTAAATTAAAATCTGGGTAATTAAGGTCTTAAATTGTCTTAAATTTTCTGTAAATTTGCTCTTGGTATTAAATTTCCAGATGGCGCATTTAATGCCGATGAAAAATCACAGTGGTCGCCTGTAAAACGTCTATTTGTTTGATCCCGAGTCCGTGTTTTTTTTCTCTCTGACTTTTTATGCATTTATTTTGAAAATACAGCTGGCGAGAGACAGGGAGGAGGGAGAGGGTAAGGAGGATTGACAAGTCAGGTTTGGAAATTCTCACCCGTCACTGGATCAAAAAAAAAAAAATCGGTATCGTAACGACACGTAGGCCCAATATGAAATGAGTGTGAGAGACAACCCAGATAGCAAAATGACATTGAATCAACGTTGAAGTATGGTCAGGCAGCGACGTTGAATCAACATTGATTCCCGACATTTTAATCAATGTTGAAAGCGCTCGTTATGATAGATGTTGAATCAACGTCATATTTTCAACCATTAAGCGATACTGAATCAACACTGATTCAACGTTCATCTAAAAGCAATCTGCTGCTATATTTTTAGTTGATTTTACATTGAAAACATGTTACTGAATCGACTGTTATCTAAATGGAAGTATCTGTGTTAATTGTAGGCAGATATAAATGTTATTTTAGTCCAAAAATATGGAATCATACTAAACATATTCGAAATAACTGAAAAAAGTGACAGAAAACAGGCTTTTTATATTCAAGGTTTATTCTGAAAAGGCAAGTTTATGTGAAAACATATGACTTAATTAGTTCTCCTAGTTTTATCAGTCTCCCGATCGGAGCCGTGGCACCGCACATGAAATAACAACGCTACGAGCAAAACAAAAACATAGAGCTTGATTCGGGGAACTACACATAGGAGCCATTACATTGTACAGCCAGCATTTTATTAATTATTAATGACAATAATAATCGATTTAACTTATAATGCACTTTTCATTCAAAGAAAGGCTCGCTCACCAGAGGGCATAACGATCCTAATCCATACAGCTGTTAGTTAAAGGTGTTCAGGCCTGTTTGTAAAGAGTCCAGTCTTTGTGCTGCTGTCCTCAGCTGGTATGAGGAGGCAGCTCCAGAGGTGTGTCCCCCCTCCGGTGGGTCCGGAGGAGCAGCTGTCTGCGGGTGGACTGTGTGTGGAGTGATGAGTTGTTGTAGAAGGAGACGTGTGTCTGTTGATGCACTTGTGGCTGAGCAGCTGAGCAGCAGGACTTTGTAGTGGGACCGGGAGCCGGGATAGGGAGGTCCGGGGTCACGTGCTCATCTGCACGGACTCTTCCCGGCAGCGCTGTGTCCTAGACGGAGGCATGGCTCAGCCTCTCACACCTTTTAACCTACATGTAAAACAAACAAAATGTCAGGCGATTGTCATTGATTATTTTGTCACGTAAATAAGCGTTTCCCTGACACAGGACGTCCAAGCTGCTGCTGAGACGCTCCGGTCGCCGGTAATTCAAACCGCCGTTAGCTCAGGTGGAGCTGCGCTAATGGTAACGTTAGCTGCTCCAGTCACAACACAGACCAGCAGCTTTACAGTTACCGGTAGCTATGCCACTAGGTCTCACGCCGAAAACTAGTCTAAAAGCCTTTGGTGGATGTCGAATGCTATTTTAGACCGTGTATTGTATAATATTTACTCTCAAATTAACAGTTTTTATCACTCACCTGGACAGCTAAACCGAAGCTGTATGCTTGAAAACGTGCCAGTTAAAATACATCATGAACAAAATTTAATAAACTCCATTAAGCAAAAAACACAGCTAATATCTTTATAATCAGTAAAATAAAAATATTTTTAACTTACTTTAACAGGAGCAGGGTCCAGCGCTGTCAAAGAGGGTAGAGAAAAAAAAAGCCGACTGCTGCCGCCTGGCAGTTGGGATGTTACAGTACACCACTAGGTGTAAAGTGGAGCTTTGGACTGCTCCACTCCTTGCTCTCACTGTCTGAGAACAAATTGTAGACGTTTTTGTCATGAACTAGACACAAGCCTTCAGAGGATTTTAACAGTAAAAAAAAAATCACGTCTACAGCATAAGGTGCTTAATTGAATATGTTTGACACCCCCTTCCTCTCATTATGTGGTCTCACCCAGTTCAATGCATTGAAACAGCATCAGTGAAACAATGTTGATTCAATGTTGGCATTTCAATGTACAATTTCAACCATCCTTCAATGTTGATTCAATGTCATATTTTCAACATTAAATTTTTAGAACGTTGATCTAGCATTGATTTTTCAACCATAACCAACAATCAACCTTTCTGACCATAATTCAACGTTGATTCAATGTCATTTTGCTATCTGGGAATCGTCCGTGTGTCACCGTGTCAGCTGATTGTTTAGTGAGTGTGTGTGGCTGGCTGCGTTGTGTTTCACTGCTGTCTCCCAAGCAGCTAGCCTATAGCTATAGCTTGTTGATGTTTAGCGCTACCTGGAGCAACAACAACAGTCGCTGTAGCTTCTACTGAGAGCGAGTCATTACGCACGTGAGACACACCAACCGACCGCGCACATGCATAGACTGTAAGCGCACATGTCGCGGACTTCGTCCAAACTTCTCTGCACTGTTAAAAAAAACGACTGTTGTGTTGTGTGACGGCAGATACAGAACCAGGTATTTATTTAAAGTTAGAGAGGGAGAAGGAGCGAGGTGAGGGGGGAGGGAGGGAGGGAGGGAGGGGTGTGTGTGTGTGTGTGTGTGTGTGTGTGTGTGTGTGTGTGTGTGTGTGTGTGTGTGTGTGTGTTGACTTATGCAGAGTGGAATAAAGAGCTACTGTGGTATTATCATACAGTGAGCAGGGCCGTTGCTAGGAATTCTGGGCCCCCTGAAAGAATACTAAAGTGGGCCCCTGACTTTTCCACTTTTTTTAGACTACATATTATCATTTTTTATTTAGCCTACTTTGTTTTGATGCTAATGCAGCATTACTATGAGTATTAGTCAGGGTCTTATGCAGAAAAATTCAGTCATAAAGATTAGACTACTGGGGTTTTTTTGTGGGCCCTATACATGGGCGCTGGCCCCCTAGAATTATCATCACCTTTCTCACCTATTCACCTTATTCTCCGGGGCAACCATGGAGTCAATGGAACGCTGTGAGATTGTGTTGGAACTTCCGGCGACGACCGGAAGTCGTATAGTACATTAGCGGTAGCTTGATTATTTGAGTCCGTTCTCAGATGTTTCTTGTTGGCAAATCCGGGTTTTTTTTCCCGTTGTCGATTGCAAAAAATGACGAGCATTATAAAGAGGAAGCTACAATCACTGGAAGAAAACGTGTGAGTTTTTATAGCAGTTGAGCATCGACCTCATCTTCTGTCCCAGTGTGTGTGGAGCTCTGTACGACCTGCACCCACCTCCATCTACTCTAGAGTCTGGTTAAAAATAATTAAATAAATCCCCGTGTCCCCGCTGATTTCAGCCAAGGTGAGCAGCTTGTTTGGAGAGTAGGAGCGAATTAAAAAAAAAAAAAAACGCTATCACAGCCCGAAGCAACATTGTTAATGCACATAAGAGGCTGCTTTTAATTTCTGACAGCTGGACATTGCGCTACTTTTAATTATGAAGCTTTATCCATTTAAACAAAATAAACTAGAGGAACAACTTTCATGTTTAAATTGTGTTTTATAGCCTACTTTTATATATTTTACTGATCGCAATTCAGGCTGGGTGTACGTATGAAAATATGCTACAGTGTTTCTCTTTTCTTTTCTCTTTTTTGGAGGGGGCGGGGGGTAGTTTAGGTGACAAAGACATTTTTAACTGTGAAAATAGAGATGTATTCAATATTTGCATTTGGGCAATACTGCGGCGAAACATTGAAAATAGTTTATTCATGGCCACATTTAAGTTACAGTAGTTGAGGGAGGGTTTTATTTCTAAATCCCTCCGTTTATTTCTTTTACACATTAGCGAGCAGGTTCACAGCGTGAACAGCGTGTCCCGACCTGACCAGGCTCTGGACACGGAGCAGAGACCCAGGTCCGATAGTGCAAGGCTCTCTCTGAAGCAGAGGATGAGGCCAGCTTCCCGTCCGTCTTCACAGACAGTCCAGAGTTGAACGAGTTTCTGATCATATAGTTGTCAGTTTGCTCCAGGTGACAGTCGACCCTCACAACAAACCCCCCCCTCCCTCTCTCAGTAAATAGTTCCGACGTCCATGCTGCAGCTTATATCCAAGTAATATAATAGCCTATAAATGAGCTCCTGACGCTCAGCTCAACAGTTGGTAAACAGCAGCGGATCAGCGCGATCTCTCCCTCCGTACTGGTTCTGCCAGCTCCACTTGGATTTCAAAGTAAAAGTCACGCTGTAAATGAGTTAAATTGTGAAACAGCGGCGCTTTTATAGCCGATTTTAGGATTAAACTCTGAATATATGAGCTAAACATCTGTTACCATAAGTTTCCATGGCGATCTAGCTGGGTTGAAAGAGAGAGTACAGGAAAGCCTGGCTTTAGACTCAATAAAAGATATATAATTATAAAATATAACCCACTAAACTCGCTTCGAAGTACACCCCTCAAGTGTTGTCCATGTTGATTTGATTGTCTGTATTGTAATTGTCCCGCAATATACTGCAAATTCAGTTGATTGTTTACATCAGTTTTTACTTCCGCATTTGACCGGAAGTCGTAACACAATCGCGGCCAAACCGGAAGTGACAAAGTGGGCGGGGCTACATAAGGTGAATACAACGGCCCTTACAGTGAGAGTTTGATATCATGATATGTCTTACAATACTGCAGTGAATATCATAGGCTTGTTATTGAGGTATTGTAATACTAGGGATGTAACGATATGAAAATCTCACAATTGCGATTTTCATATCGTTACATCCCTAGTAAAAGAGCAGAAAAATAGTGGGGTGATACTGTTACTCAACAATAAAAATTAAACGTGAGTGAAGAAATAGAGCATTTTCTAAATATTTTATGTGGTGGTACCGTTCCGTTCAAAATCAAACAAATTACAGTACAAATACCACAATTGTAGGCTACACTTGCAAAATGGTGGCGGAAACATAGGTAGAACAGGTAGAATTTAGAACCCCCCCCCCCCTATCGTTCATGTTGCAGTCACTTTACCTTGGACCATGTGGGAAAGTGGGTTTTTTTTTCCATTTGCGTTTATTGTTTAGTTGGTCTTAAATTTCATTTCAAGTGGCATTAAAAAAAGTCTTAAAAAGTCTTAAATTTAACTTTACTTAAAGCTGCAGGAACCCTGTGGATTGGACAGCTGCTTGAGCCAATAGAAATTGTCCGTGAAATGAAGCCGATAACCTTTTTAGCCAATAGTCTGAGGTTTTCAACGGTGTATGACACTACGCCATCACGTTTGGTTGCTGATAAACAAACCCCGTGTATCCGACGTGCGCGCCACCCGCTCCGCCGCATAGAAAATACACAATGCAGATAGGCGTTATAGTTCTATAATCCACTGCTTTTTAGGGGTGCGCCCTCTACTGCGCGCCAGGAGTTTAGCGGTTGTATTTTTTTTGTTTCTTTTGGTCTTTTGACTTGAAATTTGGACTGTAGGAAGCCAAGACCTGTGGCTGTGGCCTAATTGTGTCTATAGCCTGCTGAGAGGTCCCTGAATGTCTGTACCCATGTCATTCTATAGGCAAACCTATGGGCGGGGAAACAATTTAATCATTCTAACCTTTGCCATTTTTTGTCAGTAAAGTCACAAAATCAAAAAAACACCTTAACAGTAATCCTGAGAGTGTTACCTTTACAATGATACCAGGCACATCTTTGAATCTTAAACTATGTGGGATCTGTGCTGCTCACAACTTGGGCATGGCGTTATGGCAAAAAACATGAAAAATAGGGGCGTGCATTAAGAGGTTAACTTGATGGACTTAAAGGTGTACTGGATAATAATCATCCACCTTTTCAGCAGCAGTGTTATGAAAAGAGTTTTGTCCATGACTTTTGTCCTGTAGCTAAAAACTCTTTGTTAAATCCAGGAAACAAGGGCCTACAGTAGTGATCTTCCTTCAGTCTTCTCAGATCTTGATATCCCTCTTTAGTTTCCATCTTTTGTTGTCTGTCTCTGTCTCTTCCTTATCTATTTCTCACTGTTTTCACATCCTTGCCTTTTACTGTTTATTGTCCACTATCCCTGTCCTTCACATCCCTCTAACTACAAGATGGCTGCCTTGCTGCGAAACATAAAACTGAACTTTCTGATTTTTCATACATGTATGTTTACATTTGTTGTGCCTGTTGTTATACAATTATGAATTATGTTTACTTTTATTGACTACTTCATATCCACTGAAATGGTCCTGGTCCATTAATATTGTTCATAATCTCAGTCAGTGTGGCATTTTAGTGCAGTGGTTGTTGTCTTACAGCAAGAAGGTTCTTAGTTCTCTCTCTGGGTTCTCCAGCTTCCTTCTTTGTTCCAAAGTTGTGCACATTATGTCTGTTGACGACTTCAAATTGCCATGTGTGTGATTGTGAGCATGTGAGGTTGTGTGTCTCTCTATGTAAGCCCTGTGACAGACTAGTGACCTGTCCCAGGTGTGAACCTGCTTGCCCTATGTCAGATGAGATTGGCCCCAGCCCCTCTGGAACTGATGAGTGGTTATAGCGATTGGTAGGGAAGTGATAATCTGAGCCAGCTATCTGTGCATCACTTGATGAGTGGAAACAGTAGGCTGTGGGGTGTGGAATCAGCTTTTTGGAATCAGTCCTTTTCTTTAACCAGCTATTGTCCGCAGCCTCTAAAACTATATTTAATCTCCTTTATAACATGTGTCATTTGATCGTTTATCCTGGTGCCAGACTTTTTTTTATTTTTTATTCTGTGATGGCAAAAATTCAAGGAGCCAGCAGTCATTGAGAGACAATAAATGAACCAGGTCCTGTTTGCAGTCCAGAACTATTATGTCCAGTGCTTCTTTCTCCCTGCAGGCCACACACCATCACACACACATACAGAGACACAATACAGAATCTGTGCCAGCAGCCTCCAGCATTCACACAATAGGATTACAGATATATCAACAAAGGTTAACAATTTCGATGCTTAGCTGTGCTGTATTGTGCTACTTACAGTAGTTGCAGGCGACGTTACCCTGTCCTTGGAACAAGAAGTAGTCTTTTCCGCTGTTGCATTTAATTAAAGCCCAGTGAGCTTGTGTCCTTCTGTGGCTTCTTTTGCTTGAAAACATAAGGCTAAGTGTTTTAGCTGCTGGCGCTTAAGTAAACTTGTACACACTCAGTTAATCCTGATTTTGAGGAAAAGATGAGTGCTGCAGTCTGCTGTGAGTATAGGCCAGAAGAGAGCTGTGGTTCCAGGTAGCATCAGTGCTAACCTGGTGATGAAGGCGTCATATTTTCCCCGGAGAGGGCCAGAGAAAGAGTGAGGTATAAGGAAAGGGAAATGGCAGGATTTTACCACCATTCTCTGGCCAGTTCAGTCCCCAGGGGAGGCGAAGTAAGTTCAACAAACAAACAAGTTTATTTCTACTATCTTAAATGCAGCAACAAAAAAAAAATAGTGGCACGAACGTTGGTCACAGGCGAAAGTTTTCTACTTGAAATACTCTCACAGCGGAAGGTTACCAAACAGATGAAAATATGTATGAAAGAGCGCTTCAGCAGAATACTGATTAGATAGTGGGATTAAGTTGGATTTGTGGCAGGGATGAAATCGTCATCTTCATCTTTATCCCTTGCTCTTCCTCCATCCTGTGTGTGTGTTGTAAGGCTTAGAACATAGCTTTGACTTTGTCACCTTTGTTCTGGGTTTTCTATTTTTTTTAGCCTTGCTGGTGGCATCGCTTTAGGGATGGTGATGTTGGTTTTTCAGTCCATCTGTTTTTACTGCTTTTTTCTCAGTGCAACACCTTTGCTTCAGAGTGAAAAATATTATTGGATGGACTGACATGAAAGACATTTAGGTTCCCCAGAGCAAGACTTTGATGAGTCTCCCTCTTTTCGTCTCGCACCAACAGCTAAAAATGTCCACTTATCAAATACTTTCATGAAAGTGTACCTCTAAAGGACAAGGAGTGGCTCCTGTCAGCCTCCTCTGCACTTCATTATAAATTAGCATGCTAACATGATAAAAGTTGATCCTTGTCACAGGTACATCTTCGATTATGACATTCCAGTCAAAACTGAAGAAATCCTGGGGTCTTCACTGAATGTGAATGAGAGGTTGATGTGAGAGTATTCCCCAAATCAGAATTAGACAAGAATATTGATACTCCTCGCATACGCATGTGAGGAATTCAGCCACTGTTTATCAGTCCTGTTGTCCACAAATTGAGGGACCAGAATTTCAAAACCTTCAAGTTACAAAATGATAATGTGTTTTGCTTCTGGCAGAAATAGAGAGGGAAGCTGGAGGCCTCATGAATTCTGTCAAAACACACTGGAAAACAAATCCTCTCTGCTCAGGATGAAAGCAGTACTCTTGATCTTGCTGTATATCGTGTCTGTCGATCTAATAACTGTGAAAGATGGATTCTTGATTAGGAGAGCAAAAAGAAGCTCATTGTCACCTTAAAGGCAGGGAAAAAAATGTAACAAAAGATTCTCAATACAGATGATAACTAGAAAAATAACAGAAGGCACAACACAATGAAGCAATAGCTCTTTATTAATCTTTCCCTATGTTGTTATTTTAGCCAGGGTCATCAGTCAATGCAGGAGGATGCTCACAGCACAGCCCACAATGCTGCTGTGCAATATTATATTCTAGAAGAATGGTAAAGGAGAATAAATAAATATATGGATCCTGATCCTGTCCTGACACAATGGTGGGCACAGGAAGACAGGGAGGAAAAACACCAGATAAAGAGTTTTTTCCAAGACCTGGATTACATTCATTCTTCTACCCTCACCCTTACAGTATGTGTATGTGTGAAAGTTCCAAGTGTTCTGTGACCATATAGTATAACCCTGCCCAAGCTGCCCAGTATCTGAGTGTCCATTGTCAAGACATGAGCTGGTTCAGTGAATGAGAGTGTCCTCAGTTGGAGAATGGAGATTTCTGAGTGGTTGCTTTGTGCAGATAATGGATTACATTTATAGCGCTTGATGGAAGCGTGGCTGCCATTTCGCACCAAATGGCCCCTCCAACCACCATGATCATGACCATGATCATTCATACGCATGCACACGAGCAAGTTGGGTAAGGTGTCTTGCCCAAGGACACTACGACAGAGCCTGGCCACTGCCGCCCCATGTTGTAAAGACACCCAGATGTTGTAAGACACACACAGGCACTGCCCATCACCTGACTAATACCAGATGGTGGCAGCATGATACTACTGGGGGACTGGGAGACTGGTTAGAATCTAGGGAAGGATGAATGCAGCCAAATACAGGGAGGTCCCTGAAGAAACTCAGAGCCTGTGACTGGGGGTAATGGTTCACCTTTCAGCACAACAATGACCTGAAGCACACAGCCAAGAAAACGCTGGGACAGGCATGTGCAGATAAGCCTGCCCTTTTGGCCTCAGAATAGATAAGTGCCCTTTTTTTCTCTGTTTCTTTTTATTTCTTGTCTTAATTTTATCTTTCAGTTTGTAAATTTAGCCCATGGTCATGCCCTCAATTCAGTTACCAACTAAAAGCATGGTGTGGCACTTGAGAACTGCATTTGAGGTCTAATTCTTCAAGAAGCACAAGCCCCTGCTCCTACCTCCCCGGCTTCCCTTGTCACAACCACCTAAGAGAGAGAGACAAAGAAGAGAAGAGACAGAATATTTGTCCTGTTGTGTCTCTCGCTGCACACAACAGCTGTGTGTTCCCTGTCCTTACTAAAAAAAAAGCAGATTTTTATGAGAGTGGGTCTTCGTCTCTAACTCCCTATGTAGAAGTGGCTGGTTTGCTCTGTTAAAATTACAGTAATACAAGTCAACACTTTTCTGTAAGTGTTTGAGACTCTATCTTTTATTGCTGTGCTGCGGTAGTATTGCTGGTGTTTTTTTGTGTGAGTCACTTGAAGTTGAGCCACTGACAGCTAGTCTGCTGCTAGTGTTACAACTGGAAGCAGCTGTAATAATTACTTACTTATGGAATAGAAGCTGACCATGTCACAGTTCTTCCTCAGAACCCCGTCTTGTCTGACCATTCTTTAATAAACATTTGAATTTACTTTAACAAATTATATCCTACCTGGGAAAAACTCCCGCTACAGTAAATATCTATCTGACACTGCTGTTTTCTAGATTTAAAGAGCCTATTCCAGCAGAGCTTGCTGCCACAATCCTGTAACAATATTATGGGCAGTTATGCTGATTTCACCCCCACACAGGTGGACTATCTTGTGGATAGCACTGCAGCAGCACTCCTTGTGACACTTGATGCTGTAGCTCCCCTGAAAAAGAAAGTTATCAACCAGAAAAGAATAGCTCCCTGGTACAGCCCAAACAGAAGACCAGACAGCTGGAAAGGAAAACACATTCCAGCCAACATGAGGAAGACCGTCAAGCCTGGAAGGATAGTTTATTAATATATAAAAAAGAACTCCGTAATGCTAGAAGCAATTACTATTCATCTTTAATAGAAAAGAATAAGAACAACCCCAGGTTCCTTTTCAACACTGTGGCCAGGCTAACCAAGAACCATAGTGTCGTTGAGCCATCCATCCCTCCAACTCTCAGCAGTAATGACTTCCTAACTTTCTTTACCGAAAAGATAGTTAATATTAGAACAAAAATTGCCAGTAATGGAGCACAGATTACGGTACCCATAGAAGCACCTCCCAGACTTGGTACACACTTGGACAGCTTCTCTCCCATCGACCTGTCAGACTTAACTTCTGCAATTAACTTCTTCCAAGTCAGCCACATGTCTGCTGGATCCAGTCCCGACAAGACTATTTAAGGATGTCTTCCCCTTAATTAACATTTCTTTTCTGAACCAAATCAATCTTTCCTTAGCCACAGGCTACGTGCCACAGGCCTTCAAGGTGGCTGTCATTAACCCTTTACTTAAAAAACCTTCTCTTGACCCAGATGTCCTAGCCAACTATCGGCCTATATCCAACCTTCCTTACATCTCTAAGATCCTTGAGAAGATTGTCTGGAGCAGCTACATGAACATCTGCACAGCAAACGAGCTCTTTGAAGCTTTCCAATCTGGATTCAGAGAACACCATAGCACTGAAACAGCACTTGTCAAAGTCTCTAATGATCTTCTTATAGCTTCAGACAGAGGTCTCGTCTCTGTACTTGTACTTTTGGACCTCAGTGCTGCATTCAACACCATCGACCACAGCATCCTGCTGCAGAGACTAGATCATGAAATTGGGATTAAAGGACCTGCCCTAAAATGGTTTAAGTCATACTTATCTGACAGGTTTCAATTTGTTAATGTTAACTCTTTGAGTGCCAGCCCTTTCATAAAATGGTCAGTGCCATGTGCCAGCGTTTCGGGGCATTTTGAGTAATATTTTAAGACAAAGAGAATATTTTGTATTATGACTCTGAAAACACAATATAGCTCAAAGGAAAGAGGAGACTCTCTATTTAACTAGCAGGGATGCAAACTGCACGCCGAAAAGCGAAACTCGCTTTTTTCATGACCAATTAGGTGACTTGTGTGAATCGTTCAGATCCGAAGAGTTTTTGTTTTTGGGAAGGGGGGGTCTCAGCGTCTCAGCTGGGGTCAGTAAAATGTTTTTCTAACAGGCTGACAGTGACAATCACGTGAAACTGAGGCGAACTTATTCATGGTTGTCTTTGATTATACCGATAACAGCCGACCTCCAATGTAGACGCGTGACATGTGCGCTCATTAAAGCGGCGCGTATCCGCGTGCAGTCGGCGACGCCGTTTTTTCCCCCGTGCACGTCCGTGGAGCTGTGCGCCGCGGATGTGCATGGTTCCCTACGTTGCTGTGTCAGGCAGGTGTTTCCACGGAGCTCTGCCCCGTTTCAGAGGTGAAGGAAGCCCTGAGTGGAAAGACGTCGCCTCCGCGATGTAGAATGTGTTCAATTAAAGTGAAACTAACACATTATATAGGCCTATATGTCCATTACACACTGAATGAAACATCCCATGTCTTTATTTATTCAGTTTATTTTAATAGTAACAATCAGTGAAGACCTAAAATTCAGTATCTCCAAAATTGAAGTATTGCAAAGGATCTTTTTTTTAAAAGCATTTTTAATATAGAAATGTTGGCCTTCTGAAAACTATGTCTATAATCAATCAATCAATACTTGGTTGAACTACTGGAACTTGACTTTTCCCCATGATATTGTAATGTAATCATTTGTTAATGGTGAGCCCCCCCCCCCCACGCCAGACAATTCCTCTCTTTTTTGGTCCTGACCCGTTTGCATCCCTGAACTAGGGAAAAAACCATTTGTTTGTACTGTCACGTTCCATGTTCCAGGAACTGGACAAAAGGTGGAGAGACAACTGAGTTTGGCAATTTTTAACAAAAAGAATTTATTAATGAACTTAAAGACAACTCGAACCAAGACAAAACAAACCAACAAACAAAGAAACAAAGAAACAAAAGAGTCCACAGGTGGAGCAGGGCTTCCACCCCAGCCGGAGTCTAGAGAGAGAGTGAATGTCCAGTGCTGAGCCTTTCTGCTCGGCCAGGCCACACCCCACCAGGTGCCATTCATCAGCCTGATGAACTGGCTGATGAGCTGAACTGGCTGATGAGCTGCTGCAGAAACTCCTCCAGCCATCACACCCCCCCGGCCAAGACAGAGGTACCACCTCTGACCTCCGACCCTGCAAGACACATACCAGAGAAAAAAAACACAACGTCCAATCCAATACACTACCTACATCTAGACAAATCCATAACCCAACACGACTGCCAGGTCACAGTCCAGGTAAGCACCTTATCAAACAACATGCAATGCAGAACCCCTCCCTCCTCCCCATTACCTCACCAACACCCCCAAACCCAATGACTCCGCAACTGTGGATCCAGAAGAAGCATCTTTAAGAGCACATACGGATGGGAGCCCGGCCTGGACAGAAGCAGAGAGAAAAGTACATAGCACAACATATTATGACAAAGGAGCACGTGACAAAGTATCCGCCACCAGATTATCCCTGCCCTTAATGTGACGGATATCCAAATGATAGGGCTGCAAAACAAGGCCCACCGCATCAACCTCTGATTCGGATTCTGCAATGAACGCAAAAAGGTTAGTGGATTGTGGTCAGTATAAACAATCAAAGAAGAACCTGACCCAATATAGACATCAAAATGTTGGAGGGCCATGACCAATGCGAGGGCTTCTTTTTCGATTACTGAATAGTTACGCTGGTAATTTTTTAAACTTCTTAGAGAAGTAACTAACAGGTCTCTCAACCCCCCTCTCCTCCACCTGTAACAACACAGCCCCAGCTCCAGCATCACTTGCATCCACCTGCAACTTGAAGGGGCGATCCAACCTAGGAGCAGCAAGCACTGGAGCTGATGACAACAAGTCCTTCAACTGGTTAAATGCCTGTTGACAGATGGGAGACCAAACATATTTAACATCACCTTTTAACAAGTCAGTTAGAGGAGCACCCACAGAAGCAAAATTGGGACAAAACTCCCTGTAATAACCAGCCATTCCCAAGAAACGTAACAATTCCCTCTTTGTCGTTGGAACAGGGAAGTCACGGATCGCCCTGACCTTTCCCTCAATGGTACGCACTTCTCCTTGCCCCACCACCTTCCCCAAATAGGTCACGGTGGCCTTGGCAAATTCACATTTTGCCAGATTGACCGTTAGCTGTGCCCAAAGTAGCCTGTCAAACAAAGCCTTCACCTGCTCCAAATGTTTCTCCCATGTATCACTATATATCACAACATCATCCAAATAGACTGCACAACCCTCCAGCCCCCGAACCACCTTATTCATTAATCTTTGAAAGGTGGCTGGAGCGTTGCGCAACCCAAACGGCATCACGGTATATGAATACAAACCAGATGGAGTCACAAATGAACAAATCTCCCTGCTCTCTCAGAAAGTGGAACCTGCCAATAACCTTTAAGAAGGTCGAACTTACTAACATATTTGGCCGACCCCACCTGATCGACACAATCATCCATCCTGGGAAGAGGGAAGGAATCAGGTTTTGTCACAGCATTAATCTTCCTAAAGTCAGTACATGGCCTAAATGTGGAATCCGGCTTGCCTGACAAGAAGACAGGGAGATGACCAACTAGAAGTAGAAGGCACAGCAAGACCATTTTCAAGCATATAATCTACCTCTGAATCCAATATCTGTCGCTTTTCAGGGCTAACCCGATAGAACCGCTGGGCGATGGGTTTTGCATCCCCACCTCAACATCATGTTCTATCAAGTTAGTACATGTAGGAGTATCAGAAGAAAAGACCTGGATATGCTTGAATAAGACCAACCAGTTGATTCCTTTTATCCTCATCCACCTGCCCAAGCAGCGAATCCAACTTGGCCAAAGTTTCCGAATTTGTAAGTCGAAGGTTTGCAGCACCACATCACCCGACATCTCTTCCTCCTGCTCCGTACCGGCCACCAAAACAGGGTTATCTGGAACCACAACATCAGAAACATCACGTGCAAAATATGGTTTGATCAAATTAACATGACAGACCTTAACTGTATTTTCTTTTATTTGGCATCTCAATCAGGTAGTTTTGCTCTGAAACCCGACGAACAACATTACAGGGCCCAAAAAACTTAGCCTGAAAAGGTGATTCAATCAATGGCTGCAAGACCAAACCTGGTCTCCTGCACAGACACTCACGTCGCTCTGCTTTGCGGTCAAACAGCTGCTTCATTTTCTTTTGAGCCATTTGCAAATTTTGTTTCGCCATTCCCCAGCCTCATAGAGCCTATGTCTAAACCCATTTACATAAGAAATCAGATTCTTTGGGGGATCAGACGCAACCCACTGATCACTAATGACAGACAAGGGACCCCGAACAGTGTGAGCAAAGACCAGCTCGTTAGGACTGAAGCCTGTACTCTCTTGTACAACTTCTCTGGCCGCCAACATGAGCCATGGTAAGCCCTACTGCCAGTCTGCCTTCAACTCAGTGCAATAAGCACGCAGCAACGATTTCAAATGCTGATGAAAACGTTCAAGGGCCCCCTGACTCTGTGGGTGATACGCAGAGGACATATTATGAGTGACATTAAGTTGTTTAAGAACCTGGGAGAACAGCCGAGAAGTAAAGTTTGACCCTGGTCTGTTTGTATAATTTTGGGAATTCCAAACACAGATATAAACTCAGTAATGGCTTTCACCACAGACCTGGTTGTGATCGACCGCAGTGGATAAGCAGCTGGATATCTGGTGGATTGACACATTATTGTTAACAAATAGGAACAACCAGACCTGGACCGAGGAAGCGGCCCCACACAATCAACTAACAGATGACCAAAAGGCTGACTCACTGCAGGGATCGGATATAACGGTGTCAGGTTTCAGAGTTTTGATTTGGTTTACTAGTAACCTGACACGTTATGACATGTTTTAATATATTTAGAAACATCACGCTTCACACGGGGCCAGAAAAAATGCTGTAGCACCCGATGGTAGGTCTTTTTGACCCCCATATGACCAGCAACCTTATCATGTGCTGTCCGAATTACTGATGTTCTAAATTTTTCAGGTAATACCACTTGCACAATGGGATCCCCGCTAAATCCATCACCATGAGGAGCCCAAATCCTACACAGCACGTCTTCATGGAGTACATAACCCTGTTTAATGTTCCCCACCTGACAGGAAGGCACCATCAAATCATACAGGTCTTTCAATGATGGATCCTTTCTCTGCTCCTGCGCCAAGTCTACATGAGAAACACAAAGATCATCTGGCACGACAAAGGAAAACTCTTTAACTTTGTCCATAGTTACCCCATCATCAGGCAGAGATGCAGCCATGGCCCGAGTCACAGCACACACTGTGGATGGTTCCAACTCAACTGCTTGCTGTGACAGCCCCCCTGGTACCACCACTGGGCCATGTGCAGCGCCCCCTGCAGAGTTTAAAGAGGAATTACATGAGAGATCTGTTGACTCAGGTTCTGTCACTGGAGAATCGACTCCCCCAGGAGGAACAGGATAGGGAAGACATGTCAAATGTGGCTGCTGAACCGTATCTTGGGGGGTTTGTACTAGTTACAGGTCTTTCATCATCTGGCCACATACGACCATCAGGTACCAGGTCATTCCCAAGATTATGTCCACTCCCTCACTGGGAGCTCGGGACGCACAGCCACCTCCACATTCCCCTGGAAGAAACCACAGGACAAGAACATTTTATGCACCGGAACAAAAAGTGTTTGTAAAGCCAGACCTCTGCAGGGCACACAACCCCCTGTGTCTGACTGTAGAGAGAAAGGCAAAATGGCCTCCCTCACAAACGTGTGCATAGAACCTGAATCTCTCAACACCTTCACGGGGACTTCCATATCTCTCTCGTGTAGCCTGACAAAACCATCTGAGAGGAATATATGGTAACCTGATTCCACCTCTGCCCCATCCATGGCTTGAACCTGCATTGGCGCCACCAATCCAGCTGACTTTACCTGACCAGGATTAAACTCTACCACTACGTGTAGGGCATTCATTTTTCCAGTGCCCTTTTTGTCGACAATAATGACACACTTCAGGCCCACCTTTACTGTAAAGGGTTTCTGACCTTGGAGCCCTAGATGTTTGTCTGAGAGTGTCCCCCACTAAATTGTGCTCTCTCATTAAGTGTGCCCTTTCATTAAAGTGTGCTCTCTCAGTGTTAAATCGCTCTCCAAATATACGTCTGTGTGTTAGTAAATATTCATCAGCTACAACTGCTGCTTCACTTGGAGTGGAAACTTTACGTTCAGTGATGTACGTGGCGATGTGTTCTGGTACGTCTGTTTAAACTGTTCCAATATTACTAGATCACACAACTCTGGAAAAGTCTCCACATTATCTGCCTTACACCAACGGTTAAAGTGCAGAATCAAATCCCTTACAAATTCCACATTGTGTTTGTTTTCCCGTTTTCCTCCAGCCTCTGAACTTTTGTCGGTACGCTTTCAGCCACAAGTTCAGAGGCTTTTAGTACCGCCGCTTTTACCTTTTTGTAGACCTTGCAGTCCGCCACCGACATAGAGGAATACACCTCCTGTGCTTTTCCTGTAAAGACACACTGCAACATTAGTGTACGCTCCTCATCCGGCCAACCTCTAACATCAGCCACACGTTCAAACATTGCAAAAAATGTCTCAACATCCTTTTCCTCAAACTTTGGCATTAATCTCAAATGTTTAGTGACATCAAAACCAGATTCCCCCCTGATCGCCCCAACCGGAAGTTTACCCGCTGAAATCAGCCCCAACTTATTCTGCTCCACTTCCAGTTTCATTTGTTCCACCTTGTACTTCATTTTTTCTAACTCCTTTTCATGTTCAAATTTCAACATTAACAATTCCTTTTGCTGTTCAAAGGTTAACCCCGGCACAGAAGTAGTAACCCCACTCTTACCATCCTCGACCATCAGGACTCCTTCCTCTTGCAGATTTGCCTGTACAATACTCATGATGGTCTCCCTTGTACGTCTGGCATCCACCGCAACCGAATAATGGTGTGCCACCTTGAGAAGCTGCTCCTTCGTATATTGCTCTAGTAACTCATAAGAGGGACATTTAATGAAATCCTCAACACTGGCAGCCATACCTGAACCCAACCCAACAGTCTAGATAAACAATACAGAATGTGGCGCCCCCACTGGGTCCCCCCTACTAACTGCCTAACCAAAACCTACTTTACACTCAGCCCTAGTCTTTCAGTGGCATTGCTGAGTTCGCCAAGGGCCCTCCCAGGATACCACCCAAAACAGTAAAGGCAAAAAAAAACTGCAGCAGAGCCTCTATTAGGGACTGCTGCTACACCTAACAGAGGGGAACACCAGTGAAAAAATTTGCCACACTTACTTTATCTCCAAACTCTGTACTTACCAACTCAGTATACGTCTCCACCAACCTGCATCAGCAGACCAACAATTCCTACCCAAAACACTGGCTTTAGACGAGCCCCCATTTTGTCACGTTCCATGTTCCAGGAACTGGACAAAATGGGGGAGAGACAACTGAGTTTGGCAATTTTTAACAAAAAGAATTTATTAATGAACTTAAAGACAACTCGAACCAAGACAAAACAAACCAACAAACAAAGAAACAAAGAAACAAAAGAGTCCACAGGTGGAGCAGGGCTTCCACCCCAGCCGGAGTCTAGAGAGAGAGTGAATGTCCAGTGCTGAGCCTTTCTGCTCGGCCAGGCCACACCCCACCAGGTGCCATTCATCAGCCTGATGAACTGGCTGATGAGCTGAACTGGCTGATGAGCTGCTGCAGAAACTCCTCCAGCCAATCACAGTACC
>NW_028221191.1:0-15738 GCF_045865225.1 Trachurus japonicus | reverse complement strand
CGGGGTGTTCCCACCAAACGCGATGACGCTTCATCGCGCGTCGAGATTACATGTAAAGTCAATGCAAACACGCGATTAGTCGCGTCATCGCGCCGGGCGATGCGATGGACGCGATAGCGCGACGCGATGGATGCGTTGGCCGCGAAAAATCGCCTCCATCGCGTCGCCCGGCGCGATGACGCTTCATCGCTCGAGTTCAAATAATTGAACTTTTGCGGCGAATTCGCGTGAAGACGCGCTGCGACAGCCTATCAGGTTTGAGATCGTCACCGACGTGCTGACGTACGGACGTACTGGTGTTCCCTTGGCAGTTTAGTCAGAGCGAGTCTATTGACAATATTAGAAGTTTTCTGGTTTAGATTAGTTTATTATTCAGATCCCCATTAGCGGCAGCAAAGCCGCAGCTCTTCAGTGTTGCTTTTCCGGTTTGGAGATTCGGACCTGAAAGCCCGTTATCACTGCTGTTTTCAACCAGCGGGCGCTGCGAGCCGGCCGCCCCGTCCCAAAGCACTCAACAGGCGGTCAGTCACACAGTAGTTCACGGAGCCGTCTCCTCCTCCTCCTCCTGCAGCCAGAGACCCACACCACTGTTCCTGTCCCATCTACAGGGACAGGAACAGTGCAGCGACGGTGGTTATCTCAGCCAGAGAATGAAATAGTGGGAGAAATGTTGTTGTTTGGGCGGGCTCGTCGCGCGACGCGATGCCGCGACGAGGCGTTTTTTGCATATTGAACCAGCGTCAAAACTGGAGCGTCTAGCGCGCGTTTGGTGGGAACACCCCGTGATGAGTGTCCGTCATTTACTTTCTTCTCTTTTACAGTTTAGACTGCATCATGTACTACTTATAGAGCACTACATGTTATTTGTCAATGTGAGTGCATTTACTATACCAATGCTGCCCTCCATACCTCCTCCTCAAATAGCCACGAAACAGTGAAGCTAATGCAATGCATGTGTTCTTCCTCCAAGTTTCTGTTCCTTTGGCTAGATAAGGTAAAATAATAGGTAGAGCCATTTCCCATTGCAGTTCGTTGAATGAAGAATGATTAAGCTTCTTTCTATTTAAGTGCATATTGTAGAAATACTGGGGAAAAGAATGCACTGATTCAGTTACAGTAAAGAATCAAAAGGACCCTATTACTTTGATGCTGTGAGCTGTGAACACAGCTGAGTGATGCGGTGGTGCCATCACTGTGTTTTGTGTAAAATCATTTTCTCAACCATTCTCACAACAGTCCTTTGTTTTGTTTTTTTCTCCAAGGGATATCTTGTCGTGTCTGTTTCTTATCTTGTAATTCTCTATCTTTCATGCTCAACGTCTCTCTCCTTGAACTAATTTCTCTCCCTTATGAAGGGTATTAAGTGTTTGAAAGATCTCCTTCACATCTTTGAATCCTCTGACGACTGTGAACAAATCTCTTAAGGTTTTTTCAAAAATTCATATATCATGTATTTTCAGTGAACTGCCATATCACTTCATCATTATAAATATGGAGAATGCTCTCTATAGTGAAAATAGTGAATAGTCCATGAATAATTACTCAACATTGGTTGATTGCTTCAACAGCTCCTTTCAGTTGCAAACCACTTACAACTACAATGAGATCAAAATAAATAAAATAGATTAATAGAATTGTCACTACTCCATCTCCTTTGAAGGACCAAAAGAAGAAGTACAGACACTTCAGACTGAAATTGGGCAGTTAGAGAAAATGGAGAAATGAAGAGTGAGATGATAAAGGAGCGGCTTTCACCTCCATCTGCACCAGAAAGTAGCTGCAGCAAAAAAGTGATAGAAAACTGCTCACCAAGCAAAATCTGGTAAAAAAAAAAAAAAAGAAAGAAAGAAGAAAAAAGAAAAGAAATGATCTTGAGAAAATGAAGAGTGGAAAACTAATTGTAGTCATCTGATGACGGTTTTTAACAGTGAAAACCTCAACAAGTAGATGGAACAAGTTGAAAGAGGGTAAAAAAAATTACAGTTTTATCAGCACATTGTAATTCTGAGGCCAAGAGGCATGTGCTGATATGAAAACATTAGAAAAGACATCTGAGCAAAGAAGTTCTTTACTGACTAAAACATATGTACTGTTCTGCAGAGATACAGTAAAGCTTCAGATAGATGACTGAGGAGACGGAAGGTCATGAGAAGTCAGAACCAGTGTGAGCCGATTGTTCATTTTACTTGTTGGATCTTGTTCATTTTACTTGTTGGATCAATCAAACAGCTACAAAGACTCGAACAGATATCAGAGACGCCCACAAATGAGCGATTACAAACAAACCCACAAAATGACAACAAAGAGAAAGAATGACTATGCAGACAGCTGCAAAGAAAAACAATATGACAGAACCTTCATGGAGACAAAAAAGATACAAAACACAAAACAGCCATTACAAAAAACAAGTAAAAGGACACATTAAACTGTTACAAAGACACCAATCTAGAGATGACTATGAAGATACACAAAACAACCACTACAGAGAAACACAGGAGACAGGCAAAACAATCACATATAAACAAAACATATAACAATTTGTGTCTTCTTCAGTCTTAGTGTCTTGCTTCTGTGTTAAAGGAGAATTCCGGTCATTTTCTAAGTAACGCTCTACAGGTCCCCGAGTGTGACCATAGGAAAAAATCAGAGAAAAATATGTGCGGCCTGGACCTAGCTCGGGACTGTTTCCATCTACAAAGAAAAAAAAAAAAGCAGTTATATTCATATTGATGTTTTTATCCCATCCAAAATCATTTTCTTCCTCCTAAATCCATGTTTTCCTCGCATTTTTGTCTTTGTTGATGGAAACAGTCCCAAGCTCGACAGTCGACTAGTAAGGTCTACCTTAAACAGAATAGGCTACTTGATAAAAACACACACTGCTCTCTCATATTAACAGAGTTATGCATACTCAGTGTTGTGTGGTAAGGAACTGGTGGATTTTGCAAAGCATTTGTTGTGATATCTTGAGCATTATATAGAGGCCAAAGTTGCGGTTAGAAGAACTGCCCCCATTACTTCGCTGATTAACTGCAGTGTAGCGCAGCTAGCAAGAGAAGAGCTAGGTCCGGGCTGCACATATTTTTCTCTGATTTTTTCGGTCGCACTCGGGGACCTATAGAGCTGTAGAGCGTTACTTAGAAAATGACCGGAATTCTCCTTTAAAGGGGCAATGTAACTTTTATGTCTGTGCCCTGAAGCCTATCCATCATATGGAAAAGGATGATTTTTATTATTATTTATTTAAGATGAGTGATGGTCAAAATCATAGCTTACACAACACAGTAACAACTGTTCAGACTATTAATGAATAAACACTTAATGATGAAGATGAATACAATGTCAAAAATATAGCGTGTAGAGTTTAATATGTTGAGTTTAACAGGTGGCCCTTCACTAACAATAGATCATTTGGAGCTCAGCCAGCTCACACACAAAGCTCATCTCTTTTTATACACACAGATGAAGGTTGCACAGTATTATTTTTTGCAAATACTGGGTGATTGTTTGAAGGCTTCTGTCTTCTTTGTCTCTTCGTTTGTGCAGGAACAGGTTTTAGCAAACAACTTAGCAACTGGCTAGGTGGAGAAAGTGCACTTTAGTCAACGAGCATGACACAATCTACCATCTAGTTCAGTCTATCTTTGTGAATTGAGAACTAGATTAAAAAAATACTCCCCCAAGCAACTGATTAAAGACAAATCTTTGCTCAATATGGTTTGAATGTTAATGAAGACTAATGAGCTAAACCAATGTGATTTTTATCACACATATGATGACATTGCACTTCAGCCATTCAGGAAGACATTTAAAAATATCCTCTAAATAATTGGATGCAGGATGAAATTGCTAACTGAAAAACATCCATAGGAGTGTTGTTATTGGTGTGTTTAGATGATCAAATCAAAGAGGATGAAAATTGCCCACTGTTATCCATATATGGATTGGTTGCATACAGTGTCGGGGGAAATTAAAGGCCATAGTTTGTCTTTACCATTGTGTTTGTTACTGTATTCTGAAATCTCAGTGGGAGCTTCTTAAGAATGACATTGTAACAGTTTCTCAACATATTTTAAAGGAGTCATCACCCGGAAATCGCATTTTTCCTTGTTAAAACATGTATATTGGTGTTGGACCTCAAACTTTCCTGAAAATCTGGAGTTTGAAAGTGGCTGAGTTTTTTCGTTTGGGCTCTTTGTTTAAGCCAGAGTAGCTCATGAGGCTGCACGCCGCAAATTACGAGATTTTGACTCTGCTCCTGTGTTGATGACCCTGCTTTCATAACCCACCTCTCTTCCAACACCCCGACATCTGTGGCGCCGCCATTACTTGTTGTTTTATTTCCCACTGTAGTGCTGTTATTTCATCACTTTTTTAAAGTTTTAATATTTTTTCATGCAAGGGTTTAGATCCCCAATGTGCGGTTAGTTTATCCAAATGACGGCTGCTTAGAAGTTCGCTCGGACGTTGGGAGAAGTGAAGCTCCAGCGAGCGGCTCCTCAGCAACCCGTCTGCAGAGCTCGTTGGCCGGCCAAACTACGTCGCCATGCCAGGGAGATGAAACTACAAACTTTAAGTCTGTGACTTTTGAGGAAAACAGACTCATGCAGAAAATTATAGGCCTGTGCTGTTTTTTTTTATTTGCAGCTGATTCATTTTAAAACTATAATTATGCTGATTAATGTTTACATACACACTTTGTCTTTCAGTGCATCCATTCTTGAGTTGCTCACCTTGCCATTTAAAAGTGGAGGCAGACCTGACCTTGAGCCATGCCATTATTGGATTTAGACAGTTCCAGACAAAGTTCCAAAGTGAGTATCAGGATCCTGCTCCTTACGTCATGTCTGTAAAAAATACAGCATAACAATTTGATGAATATATTAAAACAATTAATCTGTCCTTTAATATTGCCATTCATCGATGTCCCTTTGAATTAGATGACAGCACTCTATGATAACCTGCTTTTGGAATAAAGTGGATTAGTGGTTTGCATAATCATAGTGCTTTCATTTGGGTATCTATTATTTTTTTAGACTACCATTATTAAGTTCTAATTTACTTTTAAAAAAAAAATTAAAATGACGCTTCAGATCTGGAGTTTGTGTTTGCTGGCACTTTCCGTCATTAACTTCACAAGCTTCCGTGGGCTGTCGCCAACACAAAAACAACAAATCTAACTAGTTTAACAGCGTGATCTCACCGTAACAACTCTTGCCATAACAACCTTTTCCATCAAGGCAATGGCCAATGACAGTAGCATTGTCTCTCACAAATCACTGTCACAGGTAGCTGTAATTACTGACAGGTTTCACAGTGGTCTATGCCTCTAACACACTGACATCAGGGACATCAGTTACATTAACATGGCACCCAGTCAGACACAATGTATTGAAAATGGTGCATGTACGTGATGAGATCTTCGGTTTATCACCCAGGATTTTTGTACGTGTTGAATAGGCAAATAGATGGTTCCTCTTTTGGTGGGAGATCACTCCTTTCTTATAGGTCATTAAAACATTACATTTCTAAATAAAACGACTGAATTAATGGTTCTGAAAAGTAATACAAATGTTACATCACATTGAAGTTATAACAAACTAAACCTATTGCATTTCAGAAGTAATCTTCACAATACTGCACAGTGATACTTTCAGATAAAATGGTGGTTTAGTGAGTCTGACTGAAAACCTGCTGGGTGAAATCTCTGTATGTTTTCTCAGTAGGTTGGCTAAGGAGAGCTGCAAAGATAAAAACAAGTATTAAAGTCAACAATAAAGACTGAAAAAAGAGAGGTCAACAAGTAGGTTCAAGTTTAAGGAAAAGGAATACAAGAGAGAACGGAGGTACTGTGGAAGGATTCTGACAGGGTGAACAGCTGTTAATTGGTTTAGATTAGACATTAAAAATTGCCACATGCATGCATGTCTTATAGTTAAATAGATAGAGCATATTTAGTTCCTGCTAATTTTACTTAACCTTCAATTAACGCATGTATCACCTAAATGTCATCTTAAATCTCATGCATAAATATTCATGTAAATTGGATGTAAACGCGTGGGTTAGGGAGAGCATGCAGCTGCACCCCCATACACACACACACACTCATCTTTGATCTGTGAATGTGCCTACGAATTAAGACAATAGATGATTGCCATGGTGCTTAAATTTACACATATGAAAGCTTTAATATCAATTATTACAAATAAAGGAATGGGCACTAACCTGATGGTATGATGTCCTTAAATTTTCCCAATGATTATAGTAAACATTTATCTTGTCTGGGACTTCATTTTTAATGGTGTGATGTATTTTGCTAAATTATGTTTTTCATAGTTCAGTGTGGAGGAATTTGGCTGATCCAAGTCCTTTCAGACTTCAAGCCAGATGTCATGAACCAACATCAGTGCCAAACTGAGTGAGGGGAAAATTGCAGAAATTAGATTGTTAAAGGTGCCATATGTAAGAATGTGGCCAAAAACGGTTACTGCAGTCAAATTCAAAACAGTGATCTTGTTTTTTGCCGGAGCGGCAGCTCAGTGGAAGCTGACCGAAAGCTGAATTGCCACTGACGCCGCCGTGACTGGGAGAGAGGGCTAGGTGGCGCAACATGCCAACACGTAAATTCAAAACATAAACATGATTTGCAGTCTGCAAAAAAATATTTTTAATGCGAATACTCTGGCTGTACTATTGTTGTTGGTGAGTTCATGTTATATGAACATTATTCCTGAGTCTCTGTGACATATTAGGAGGATTTTACAGCCAGTTGCTTTAGATTTCTTACATATTGTACCTTTAAAGCTTGAGGAAATGATGGGATCAAATTAGAGCCAATGGATGTGTAATAATGTGTTCAACATTTGGATGTAATGTTCAGATGTCCACATTATCAGTTTGAGAGTCGGTTTGGAGGCCTCAATCTGACCCCAGTGCAGTTTTAGGCTATGTTCAGCACTTCATCTCTTGCATTGTCTTTTGCTTGATCGGAGATTTTTTTTAATCACTCTGTTATCATTATTATCATTATTGTGTGTCTCTCTCAGATGTAACTGAACTGTGAAGAAGGTGAGCAGTTCAAGTCTATGACCAACAGGCATGTGTCTGGCAAGTGTGCCATGTTTTGGAAGGTAACAACAAGTAGCCTTAAAAGTTAGTTTGCCAAACTTCTAGGAAGCCTGCTATGAAACATTAATTTCATCATGGCACCAATATTGGCAAAATCTTGCCAAGTGTAGTTTGCGGATCTTGTCTGTAGGTATTCATTAGAAGGTGTTCCATTCAGACTTCAGCATAAAATCCACACTTGACAAGAAAGAGGTGTAATTTGTGTCCATTCCATTGATTTGCTATTCACCTTTTACTTCTCCTGCTGTTTACTTGCAGGGTAAAGAGTCGTATCTGGATATTATCCACAAGTACCTGAGGAGCCATAGGACAGATAATGAAAGCGCTCTGATTACAAACAAAAAAACAGAGCATTTTCAGAGGGACAGAAGGTTAAATGTGAGGTAAAAGGAATTAGTCATTCACTCAAACACTTGTGTTGTTGACGTTGTATACATTTTGCAAATCTAAATTCTGCATTTATAAAATCTGTTTATGTAAGATTAATAATTGCAAAACAACCATCCCTCCATCTCTGCATCAATCCAGTTGGTCGCCAGACGGTCTCGAGTCTATCATAGGGCCAACTTGTACAGACTAACGTCACACTCACTTATACTTTGGAATCTCTAATAACCTAATGTGCACAGGACAGTGGGAGGGAATGGGAAAAAAATGAACAACCAAACATAATAAGCAAACTCCACACAGCAAGGCCCCGCAGGCCCAGGCTTCAAGCTGAATCAGAACCGTCTTAAATGCAAACCAACGACAAACAAAGGTTTTTTTTGTCTATTTTCTTTTGGTCTTATTAAAGTCCACTGTGTAGAAATGGACTGAAGTGGCAAGCTTTCTCAAGACTTGGAGGAGACATAATGAAGAAATGCCAATGAAGCAGCATCTAAGCTTTAGGCAGATAAGTAACAAGGCCTTGGTCTAACTTTGTCAACACTTTGTACCTTTGGTACTAAAGGGAGTTATTCATTTCTTTCCTCAATCATATGAAAGTAGGCTGCCTCAGACGGTTCAGAGTTGAGCTACATGTCGGCTCCTGAACTTTTCATTAAAACAGGGGATGTGTGCCCATCTGTCCTATGGGGTCTGATTGTCTTTTCACATGTTGACCTACCAAGGATGGGTACAACGGTACAATAGACTAGGTAGCTTTCTTCTACAAATCAAAACTGACACTAAAAGAAAATGGTTTATCTACACAGAAGTCATTATGAAATAATCTAGCATCCTTCAAGTGAAAATCTCAGTTGTATTTTTATACCACGATGTTGAGATCAGGGCTTTGTGGGCGCTTATGAAATGGTAGTGCAAGAAGTTTAAGAATATAAATCTAACCATAATTAACAATACTTGCTTGGAGTCTGGGAGAGAAATTGACTTGAAACTCTCTGTCAACATCAGCCAAAGTCAATGATCTTATTAATATCTTTTATATCATACCATGATTTTATACTGGTGTCTCAGAGATGTCTCATTTTCAACCCCATGTTTATAATAAATGCCCATGAAATTAGGAAAAACTAAAAGTATCAGGTTGATTAAACCATGTTATGCATGAGCATGCATCTTTATCATCATGCTTTTTGATTAATACAAAATTCTGTATCTGCCTCAAACACCATGACAATAAACGACACACCAAGACCATATTGTGTGAACAATTGGGAAATTATAGCTGTGTGATGGCTCATTTTATACACTGGAATTATTGTAATAGATAGAGAAAGTAAAGAATTCAAAGGTTGTATTGACTGTGTGAGCTCTAAAGGCATCAGTTCTCTTAGCGCTGAGTGTATTGTATTGGTGTTTGCTGGCGCCATGTGGTGACAGTTAGGAAGTGCATGAGTGTATCATATGCATAAATTGATGAGGTAGGATCATATACATTCAAATACAAGATCATATAAATCAGTGTGCATAGGCCCCGCCCCCTGGTTGCCTTCACCAGTGGCTTAGATTTTGTCTTAATTTACCCATTTAATGTCCGACTATCAGAATATAGTGACAGTTCCAGCAAATATGACTGAATAATTGTTACCAACTGAAGCTTTAAAGTTGCCTCTCCCGGTATATTTCTATTTCAGTAATTGTACTTTTTGCTCATAAATTTCAGAGTGTGAGTTTACCTGTGATGGAATGCTCCAGAGGGTCAACATCCCGCTTGAAAGGATGTGTCATATAGATTCTTTTCTTCTCTCCTCTCATCTTATTCTCTTTTGTGTTGTAGGAGCTCTGCTCTATGGCAGGGGGCTGGCGCCTCCGAGCACGCTCTGGGTTGTGCAGGCAGAGGTAGGTATACTTCCTGGAAACAGGCATGCCAGAGGATGGAGCTGAACCTCCCTTCTTTGTGCATCTTGACGAGTAAGCACACACATTGCTCCTCATTAGATTTCAGGCTTTACTTTGATTTTGGTTTGAAATCATACAGTCATACAGCATTGAGAGGTGTCACTCACTGAGGGAATTGTGATACAACCACCTGAAAACCATTTCTGTTATGTTTTATTTTACATTGGATTGGATGTCCACTTTCATATCTGGTTGTTAGGCTGAAATCGTCCATCACCAATGAATGGCAAACTCTTTTGACTTTATGAACTGTTGCACAGCTGCTGATGACTTTATTTTCCAGCTACAGTGTAGATTGTGGAACATCAAAGGTGACCAAGGTGATCAAGGGTAACAATCATATGATGCCAAGCCTTCAACAACAGCACTGTCTGCCACGGTTTGAGCCCCTGTTCTGTAGCTGTGTGCAAATAAACCAGACCCTGATTAACATCTGCCACTGCAGAGACTATATTGAGGACCAGAGTACGTACGGTGTACATTTTAGGACATCCTCAGGATCAGACTTCAGTGTCAGACCTCAGATGAAAAGGTATATGGTCTGAGGAAAACCTCTGTCATACTCGCACCAAACTTCATCAGGTCTTCATCACTAAGCCTTCAGAGTTAGACTGAACGGCATCGCACGTTACGCCGTCATTTATAAGCTCTCAGAATCATTCTCAACGGCATCGCACGTTACGCCGTCATTTATAAGCTCTCAGAATCAGCCTGAACGGCATCGCACGTTACGCCGTCATTTATAAGCTCTCAGAATCAGCCTGAACGGCATCGCACGTTACGCCGTCATCTATAAGCTCTCAGAATCATTCTCAACGGCATCGCACGTTACGCCGTCATTTATAAACTCTCAGAATCATCCTCAACGTCATCGCACGTTACGCCGTCATTTATAAACTCTCAGAATCATTCTCAACGGCATCGCACGTTACGCCGTCATTTATAAACTCTCAGAATCAGCCTGAACGGCATCATGAAAAAATATGTCACAGTGTGTATCAGGACAACAGCTGATTCGCCAGCAACGACGCTGAAGTTCGCTTCCAACACACACACACACACACACACACACACACACACACACACACACACACACACACACACACACACCTCGATTGCCTTCGTATTATCCTCGTCTTATTTTGAAAACCGGAAGTCATCTCGCTTGGTTCTAAACTAGCGCTAGCTTTGTCGGTGGACTCGGAGCATTCGCCGTAAGTTCTATGATACGGGCGCAGTTAAAATGTTTGTGCGGCTGGCTTGACTCCGCGAAGACGAACGACGGCTCATTTGACCGCAGTACAGGCTAACAATAAATCATTGCAACAACTGAATGACTGGCCCCTTAGGGTTCACAGCATTCTCTGGCCATTTGTATCATTTTTGAGCTGCCTAAGTGAATTTCCCTTTAGTCTATCTATCAATCTAACTATCTATCTATCTATCTATCTGTCTATCTATCTATCTATCTATCTATCTATCTCCATCCATCCATCCATCCATCCACCGTTTGAATAAAAAATTAAACTGGAACAACAGTTATTTCAAAATACAAATTCTTTATTTGAAACTGCATCTTTTATATTCATGGATTGCAGTGACGTCACGTCGAAGTGACCCCTAATACATCCATGAGTGACCCATACATGTGTATGGAAGTGACCGCTGCCGTATTTGTGTCCAATTTGACACTTCTCATCATGAGAGCATGCAAACCGCAGGATGGAAATGACAGTTTCTTGACAAAATGACAGGGTTTTTCATAGGCTACATCCTGTCTCGGTTTATTTCTCCATAATAGACAAACTCTATATTATCCCAAGTAGGACACGATTCATGAGTGAATTAATTTCATCCCATCGCAGTTATCTGATGGTGAGAGAACTTTTACATTTTTTCTCAATTGCTTTGGTGCTTTTTTCACATCACTCTTAACATTTGCACAACAGTTAGTGCATTTCTCAAAACAATTATTACCAACTGCAAAACCTAAGTGGACAACCTGCAAAAGCGCATCACTTGGTACACTTGCTCAAAATGGATAGTCCATCCCTCAAAAGCAAGTAATTATGTCAGTGAAACTGTCAGTGTCGTCAAAATGAGAAGTCCTGACATCATCGTTTTTGAAGAAGACAGTCAAATGGCTTTGTCATGTTTTCATTATGGCACTTTATTCTCTATGTGTTTTTCAATCCAAAAAAAGATACTACCTGAAAATACTCAAGACAGCACCATACACTATACAGCCATGTGAAGTAGGTCTACAGTTACACATTAGGCTACTGGATGTAGTGGAGCTACTGAATGTTTCAAATTTTTACTGCATGCTCTTTGCAATTCTTATTTGTTCACAGCATTGTGCAAAGAGTAGGATTTTCATCTTTTAGGGAAATCTTTACTGTGTTTGCTGTAATACTAGCTACAGTAGGCTACAGTAAATCTGTTCTCTTGTGAAGCTGTAAGTCTAAATGTAAATCTAAAATATGATTGTCCCACTGTGGCTTACAGGACACAATGAGCAGTGCAGATTGTTTAGTGCTGAATTACCGTCCAATGCTATAGCTACCTGTTCTTCCTTATTGCAGATGAATAGTAATTTAATTTGCAGTGTTTCTCCCAACATTTACAATGAGTTTGACAGATTTTGAAAACTAGTTCAACAATTTTCTATGTAATGACTCAAGCAATGAAATGAGGACTATTAGCCTAGTTTTTTAGGGAAAGACTATTCAGCGTTCAAAAGTATAGTTCATTTTGACTGATGTTACACACTACTCCACTCCGTGTTTATTAACACAGCAATCTGAAAAACAAAACAACAGACACTTAATTGTGACTTGTAACATTTGTTGCCAAAGTAGCGCTGGACTTCCCTCATATCCTACTGGTTGCTACGACAACGGGGGCAGCCCGGCAGCAGCAACAAGAGCGACCATGTAACGTTTAGTACAATACGACACAACCAACACGATCCAACCGTCACGAAACAACCATGTAAACAACACAAACAACAGCGACTATGTCAGCACGTAAAGACGATACATTTACAACGTCGAGATATTGACGACATACCAACAACATACAACAACGCCCCGCCAAATGCAGCCACCGAACTCTCACTAACTATAACATTTCTAACACATAGTAAACACAACGAACAACACCGCGATTGAAGAGAAAATACAGAAAACAGAGAAAACATCTAGACATGGGTGCTTGTGTGGACTAACGTTAGACTCATCTGAAAAAAAAAACAACAACAGGCACTTAATTGTGGCTTGTAACATTAAGTTGCCAAAGTAGCGCTAGACTTCCCTCATATCCTACTGGTTGCTACGACAACGGGGGCCCACAGCAACCACCCATGGTTACCATGCGCCATCTACTGACGTAAGGTGGTAAACCAGGTCTGTCATTCCACACAAATACTGCAATCTATTAAAGGGATAGTTCAACATTTTGGCAAATTGGCCCATTGCCATAATCGCTATATGGCAAAACCGCTGAACGCAACGCGCATCAGCGGTTTTGTATGAATTTACCTCGAAAACGGCTCCGTTTCGTATCGTTCCGTCATTATCTCATAGCGTGGTGGTTGTGCAGGTCACAACTTGTCTACAAAAGCGCTGTGGAGTTTTGGGATGTTGAATTTGATGAGTTTAATGAGGGAAACCAAGAAATTCCGTTAGCCTCCATAGCGTAGCTCTGAGCAGCCAGCTGCTGCGCTCCGCCGTACTGAAAATGGCTTACACCTACAATTAAAGGTAATGAACCTACTGCTATGACTATAGCGATTATGGCAATGGGCCAATTTGCCAAAATGTTGAACTATCCCTTTAAAAATGTTCAGGGTGCCACACTGACATGACATTAACAAATGATAATGTTATAAGAATTTAATGAAAGAAACTTCCAAAAGCATTTGCTATTTGTTCAGAGGAAGGAGGAACTGCTACTATGATGTGAACAAATGACTAGGCTACATGTTGTGGAGGTTGAACTAATAGTTATGAGAACTTTCATTCTGATCTGAGAATAGCACCAAAGCGATTGGGGAAAAACTGTAGCCTATAACACTTAGGACATTACAAATGGCTTCAATGACTTCTTTGTTTGTTCAGTTTAAGTCATACGTTTCAGAGGAAAAAGTTAATGTCATTAAAAAAAAGGGATTTAATGTGTTTAAATTTGTGTTTTTATGCTGTTTCATTGAAATAAGTTAGAAGTAGGCTACAAGCCAAATTACAGTACCGCCATCTACTGGCCGATTTTGGTGCAGCGGCTAGGATTTAATATTGAATGAAACCTTTATGCAGCAATCACAAATAATCTATCATTTTATTGTCATTGCAACAATTTCTCAACTTTCGCCACCAGGCCCCAGGGGGTTCCTGCACGTGTGTGCTGAAGGTGACAGGTTAACTTGACAGTACAGTAGTTCTGTTTGTTTATCATGTCAGTTTTGTGTGTTTGTTGGGATTAAGAACATAATTCCCTGGTGATAGGCATGCTGAAAAGAAAAAAAGAGAGAGAGACGCGCCTGGGTATTGCAGCTGTAAAAAAAAAAAAAAAAAGAAGAAGAAAGAAAAGAAATATGATGTGTCGGAATGGCGGTACCAAAAAGTGTGGGATTACCGGCATGTCTAGATAGAGGGATGTCGATATAGTGGGATGTCTAAATAGAAACATAGCGGAGTAGCGGGATGTCTGAGTACCGGGCGGACCCCCCCTCGGTTTATACGTTGATATAGATGGATTATTTGTTTACCAACACGGCGGATTCGCGCTTCAGACTGCAGAAAGAATGGAGCTTAAACAACAGCGGTGACGAGGTGCTGACATAGCCAACAGCATTTTGCCAATATTTTAGAGACCCCCCCCCAAATTTCACAAATTATGTGTTCAGGGGATCTTAGACCCCCCTGGCCTCCCCGTAGTTCGCACTCTGCACACACACACACACACAGACCCTCTCTTGTCACACTCGCGCCATCCAACCATGTCAGTCAGAAAATTCCACAATATCTCGGGCTGCGTAGGTCTGGACCATCCATCCCTACTGTTATGAGTGCTGGATTCTGATTTATTTTGCATTTGATGCGGCCTCTTTTAAGTTGCATGTTCTGTCACTGCTGCAAATTTCTATTAAACTGTGCGTAATCGCGCGTAATCCTCGCCGGTGAAACACTTCGTCCATTTATGGATAAATTAGTGGAAATTAGTTAGTAGCCAACATTAACTGAGAGTTATAATAATAATCATTAAAAAAACGACATCAACATACATACACAACATTACATATGTTGAAAATAGTGTACTGTAGGCTATGGCATTGTGTGTGCCTTACAGTTTTATCAATGAATCTACACTCACTAGCCTATATGTCGGCCCGCTTCAAAACTCATTCCTGTGTGTGTGTGTGTGTGTGTGTGTGTGTGTGTGTGTGTGTGTGTGTGTGTGTGTGTGTGTGTGTGTTGGAAGCGAACTTCAGCGTCGTTGCTGGCGAATCAGCTGCTGTCCTGATACACACTGTGACATATTTTTTCATGATGCCGTTCAGGCTGATTCTGAGAGTTTATAAATGACGGCGTAACGTGCGATGCCGTTGAGAATGATTCTGAGAGTTTATAAATGACGGCGTAACGTGCGATGACGTTGAGGATGATTCTGAGAGTTTATAAATGACGGCGTAACGTGTGAGGCCGTTCAGGCTGATTCTGAGAGCTTATAAATGACGGCGTAACGTGCGATGCCGTTCAGGCTGATTCTGAGAGCTTATAAATGACGGCGTAACGTGCGATGCCGTTGAGAATGATTCTGAGAGCTTATAAATGACGGCGTAACGTGCGATGCCGTTGAGAATGATTCTGAGAGCTTATAGATGACGGCGTAACGTGCGATGCTGTTCAGGCTGATTCTGAGAGCTTATAAATGACGGCGTAACGTGCGATGCCGTTGAGAATGATTCTGAGAGTTTATAAATGACGGCGTAACGTGTGAGGCCGTTCAGGCTGATTCTGAGAGCTTATAAATGACGGCGTAACGTGCGATGCCGTTGAGAATGATTCTGAGAGCTTATAAATGACGGCGTAACGTGCGATGCCGTTCAGTCTAACTCTGAAGGCTTAGTGATGAAGACCTGATGAAGTTTGGTGCGAGTATGACAGAGGTTTTCCTCAGACCATATACCTTTTCATCTGAGGTCTGACACTGAAGTCTGATCCTGAGGATGTCCTAAAATGTACACCGTATCGCGGCCTGTCTCAG
>NW_028221190.1:0-17195 GCF_045865225.1 Trachurus japonicus | reverse complement strand
TAGTCCAGTCATTTTATGAGAAAAGGTTAAACAAATTGCAACAGAAGCAAACTTAACTGATTTTGTATCCTCAGCATGCCCTGAGTGAGGGAAAAAAAGCCCAGAAGAATCCCATTAGGGGAAAGTTTCGAAAAACACCGAAACATATCCCATTTATACGCATATAAAACATTTTTTTCACATGAATAGGGTAAAAATTTTAACCTTTAGATATCTCCATGAAAATTACTGAGTTGATTACTTACATTAAGACAAACAAAAAATGTATTACAAGTTTTTTGAAATTCTTTGTTAACATGAGCAAATTTGCATAAATCTGCATAAATTTGCATAAATTGCACCGTTTTGACGGCACATGTATATATGAAGTTGCTGTGGTGGTACCAGCATGGAAATTGGAATGAGTTGACTCCATCGGTCAACCGACAAGTTGACCACTTTAAATTTCAAGATGACTGTAAAATCCCCTGATTCGCACAAACTGAAATACGCTGCTATGGCCGGGTTTTGGTTGATTTTTCAAGACAGCCACATCCTTAGTAGAGCAGGTATGACATGAGCCAACAGTGCATAATCCAATTACGTATGGCTAATTTGCATACATACAACACCTGATCTAAACATTGGGTAGAGCAGGTGAAAATGTCTTGTTCAATCTTGTTAAAGGGATAGTTCAACATTTTGGCAAATTGGCCCATTGCCATAATCGCTATAGTCATAGCAGTAGGTTCATTACCTTTAATTGTAGGTGTAAGCTATTTTCAGTACGGCAGAGCGCAGCAGCTGGCTGCTCAGAGCTACGCTATGGAGGCTAACGGAATTTCTTGGTTTCCCTCATTAAGCTCATCAAATTCAACATCCCAAAACTCCAGGGCGCTTTTGTAGACAAGTTGTGACCTGCACAACCACCACGCTATGAGATAATGACGGAACGATACGAAACGGAGCCGTTTTCGAGGTAAATACAGGGTAAATACAGAGACTGCTTGCTGAAAAACTGTCCCTGAACGCAACGCGCATCAGCGGTTTTGTATGAATTTACCTCGAAAACGGCTCAGTTTCGTATCGTTCCGTCATTATCTCATAGCGTGGTGGTTGTGCAGCTCACAACTTGTCTACAAAAGCGCTGTGGAGTTTTGAGATGTTGAATTTGATGAGTTTAATGAGGGAAACCAAGAAATTCCGTTAGCCTCCATAGCGTAGCTCTGAGCAGCCAGCTGCTGCGCTCCGCCGTACTGAAAATAGCTTACACCTACAATTAAAGGTAATGAACCTACTGCTATGACTATAGCGATTATGGCAATGGGCCAATTTGCCAAAATGTTGAACTATCCCTTTAACATATTACAGTTAAAAAACTTAAGGAATGGAACCAATTTAGGCCCATGAGCATTAATAGAGACGCAGCATGTCATACCTGCTCTACTAAGGATGTGGCTGTCATTGCAGTCATCTTGAAATTTAAAGTGGTCAACTTGTCGGTTGACCGATGGAGTCAACTCACTCCAATTTCCATGCCGGTACCACCACAGCAACTTCATACATGTGCCGTCAAAACGGTGTAATTTATGCAAATTTATGCAGATTTATGCAAATTTGCTCATGTTAACAAAGAATTTCAAAAAACTTGTAATACATTTTTTGTTTGTCTTAATGTAAGTAATCAACTCAGTAATTTTCATGGAGATATCTAAAGGTTAAAATTTTTACCCTATTCATGTGAAAAAAATGTTTTATATGCGTATAAATGGGATATGTTTGGGTGTTTTTCGAAACTTTCCCCTAATGGGATTCTTTGGGGCTTTTTTTCCCTCACTCAGGACATGTTGAGGATACAAAATCAGTTGAGTTTGCTTCTGTTGCAATTTGTTTAACGTGACCCCTTTTTTGGCCTAAAATTACTGGACTACAGGTGGGGACAGGGGAGTTGTCTGGGGAGGGGGGGGGGGGTCCCACTTTGGGCTTATTGGGACCTGGTCACCCTATAGTACTATGCCCAACACACAGAGGCAGTGTTGCGGCGCATCAAAAGCTGCCCATTTTGTCAGACAATTCAACCCCCACCCTAACCCCTTATCTGAAACAATGGAAGTTTCCCCCAGTCTGGAAGGAAACGCTTTGTATGTATTGTCCTTTTGATCATTAGTCTCTCCTGTCACTACGCATTATTTCCTAAACATTTCCTTTCGGCATAGGCTCAAAAGAGCACATGAAATGTTGAATCTGAGATTACATAACTGATGTCAGTGTCTTCATGTTTGATATCATTCTAATTATCTTAGTGTGAGAGGTACAAAGGTCTTGGTGGTTAAAACACTAATAGTTTACAAACGTACATTTCTCAATCTTGACAGAAATGATCCCTGGTCTCGAGGGGTTCTTCTACAACTTATGTCATGTGAAAATCCCCCTGATGATCAAAACTCCCAAACGTCAAGTGTGTAGCAATATCTCTCAGGGATAGTATTTTATTCACTTTTTGGACTTTACAACAAATTGATAAGTTAACAAATAATTTGTAGTACTGCCTTGCTGAAACCTTTATTCCAGTAAGTCTATTATCAGGTACATATCACGTCCATAGATTTTGCTGGATACCATTCAGCCTGTGCGTTTAACACCAGGGTTGTGATTCCATGTTAAGGAGGTCACTGAGTAAGTCTGTATCTGCCATCCCTGAACTAAGAGGGGGACCGGTTACATATAAGTCCTGAGGACCTAGTTATATGGTAAGTTTCAGTGGTGCTATACAGTACATGATCTAGTAATGGATTGTATGTAACAGACATCTAAAGGACAGGTAAAAGTTACGCACCACGGATGATCAATCAATCAAGTTATAACTGCTGTATGAATTTGTGAGTTATGGCCAAAACCTTACTTTGTGAGGCCACAGTGACCTTTGAGCTTTGACCACCAGATTAATCAGTTAATCAAGGAGTACATGTGAATAATTGGGCCACATCTAAAGAAAATGTCCTCAAAGTATAACTGAGACATCTTGTTCACAAGAATGGGGCAGATGTGTGGACAGACGGCCAAACAACCCAAAAACATATTCTGCCTCTGGCTGAAGCCTTCACTGGCATAGAGACAGAAAAAATACATTTATGGAAAAAATCCATGAACAACTCTAAAGATCTGGTACATCAAAAGCGTAATGTAATGTAATGTAACAAGAAACAGTGCTAAATACTGTAAATGTAATGTTTACAACAAAATTAAGGAACCTTAATTATAAATGCCTAGTTCAAATTCATGGTATCTTTAAAGCAGAAGTAAGTGATATATTTGTGTTAAAGCAGAAGTAAGTGATATATTTGTGTTAATATAAGTCTTAAATAGTTATATCTTCCGACAGCAATCACTTACATAGAGTGTTTGGTCTGAAACACGGGTCTCTCAGTCACTCTGCTCTGCTCTGAGTCGAGGAGAAAACATTTATCGTATCCTACAGTTTTTATCCAATGAGGAGAGAGAACGGCATGCAGGGCTGTGTGTGCAGCCAAGGGACGCCGTGAATGTGGTGACGTAGGGACGAGGACTGTTATGGTGCGTTCAAGGAAACTCGTATTTTTCCGACCTGTGAAGTCCTACCAGTTCGATCTGGTACGAGTTCACGGGTCAGAAGTTACGAGTGGCCGTTATAGTGACTTTCACCGGTAAAACAGGTCGGAAAAACACGAGTGGGTTGCCTGGAACGCTACAAAGTCGTAAGTTGTGACTTGAAGCTGTAATTTACGATTTCAAAAGCCTGCCTGGAACGCAGCATTAGCGAAAACGACCGGACCACTTACTTCTGCTTTAATATAAGTCTTAAATAGTTATATCTTCCGACAGCAATCACTTACATAGAGTGTTTGGACCGAAACACGGGTCTGTCAGTCACTCTGCTCTGCTCTGAGCCGAGGAGATAACATTTATCGTATCCTACAGTTTTTATCCAATGAGGAGAGAGAACGGCATGCAGGGCTGTGTGTGCAGCCAAGGTACGCCGTGAATGTGGTGACGTAGGGACGAGGACTGTTATGGTGCGTTCAAGGAAACTCGTAACTCGTGTTTTTCCGACCTGTGAAGTCGTAGGACCAGTTCGATCTGGTACGAGTTCACGAGTCGGAAGTTACGAGTGGCCGTTATAGTGACTTTCACAGGTAAAACAGGTCGGAAAAACACGAGTGGGTTGCCTGGAACGCTACAAAGTCGTAAATTGTGACTTGAAGCTGTAATTTACGGTTTCAAAAGCCTGCCTGGAACGCAGCATTACCCAAAACGACCGGATCGCTTACTTCTGCTTTAATAAAAAAGAATGATTTTCAGCCCTCTTTTGACAAAATCATGGGCAGTAAACCTCGAAATTACTCAAAATTAAAAATGCACTACAGACCATTCAAAAACAACTCTGTGGAACTGACCCCATGGTCATGAGCCATACATGGCTCATAATAATACTGAGCTGTGACTTTGAGACTGTAAATACACAACATGATTAATTATCCTGAATCATGTTGTTCAAGTGATGAAAATTATGGGACATTACAACAAGTCCAGAAAATGTTCAGTTTAGTGGAAAATATCACACTCCAAGTGCCCTCATTTATGATGTGATACAATGTTTATTTTATGTGTTGGTCATACAATAAACTGCAGTGCACCGAAGAAAAAAACAAAAGGTTAACTCTTCCACAGAGTTGATTGGCTTGTTTGTTCATGTGCGGCAAGGATATAAAGAACCAACGTCTTAAGGACCAGGGGATGTCCTCCACCGGAGAAAAACAATGGGCAATATTTCTGTAATAACAATGTTTTTTCTCACAGGTTTACCTGAAACAAAGAGCCACAGGTTTATTCTCTTCACTCTCACTTTACTGTGTTATTGTTTCATTCTGCTGGTCAACATTTGTCTCATTTTGACCATCATCTTGGATAAAAACCTCCATGAACCAATGTATATTCTGTTATGCACGTTCTGTATGAATGGACTTTATGGGACAACAGGTTTCTACCCCAAATTTCTCTGGGATCTGCTCTCTCCTGTTCATGTCATCTCTTACTCTGGGTGCCTTGTTCAGGCTCTGGTCATGTACTCGTTTGCCTGCAGTGATCTGTCTATTCTTGCAGTGATGGCTTATGACAGATATGTGGCTATATGTCACCCACTGGAGTACCACTCCATCATGTCCAAGCAAAGACTCTTTAAATTAGTCTGTTTCTCTTGGATCACACCTTTTTGCATTATGGCTGTGAATATTTTTCTAACATCTAGATTACAGTTGTGCAGCCAATATATTGAAAGACTCTTATGTGCAAATTGGATTATTGTTACACTTGCTTGTTTTCCAGATGAAACAATTGCTAACAATGTAGTTGCATACATTACAATCATCATTTATGTATTTCATGGCTTATTTATAGTCTGGTCCTACATGTATCTCATTAAAACATGTGTTAATTCTATAGAAAACAGGGCAAAGTTCATGCAAACATGTGTTCCACATTTATTCTCCCTACTCACTTTTCTTCTTACAATACTGTTTGATGTAATGAGTATGAGATTTGGCTCAAAAGACTTACCGCAAAACCTTCAAAACTTTATTGCCATAGAATTTCTTATTATCCCTCCTATCATGAATCCTCTCATTTATGGTTTCAAATTGACCAAAATACGCAACAGGATTCTGAATGTCATTGTTTATAAAACCACATAACTTTTGTCTGTAATGAGGACATTTACAGGCATGTTTTCTATTGTAGTTCCTGATCATGCACTGCTTCAGCTTTTGGCTGTAGAAACATGTCCGGCTCAGACTCTGTTCGTCTGATATGTCCAGACACAAATCTAACAGAAAACATTGTATTGCAGTTAAATGTGCATTTCTTGTCATTTTAATTTTTGTCCATAAGATTCAAAGCATTGGCCCAAATTCCCCGAACTGTTTAATTATGTAGCCTACATGTGCATATCCCTGCTTAACCAAAGTTTTTACACTTACACGGTACACAATATTTTTGAACTTTGAACTCGATGCATTTTGGAAGATCACTTAGCTTAATTAAATGAATAAAAATATATAAAGCTTGTCCCCCCACCTTAAGCTGGTCAGTGGTTGCAGTGCCAGTATATTATCCACACATATACTGAACAGCATTGTTCCCTGTTAAAATTGACAGCTGATATTTGCCTTATTTTATTTTCAATAAATCAAACTCATACACAAATGTAAACATGTGATATTCATATGCTGAATTTATGTATGTCTGAATAGAATTCAAATAGGCCTACAAAACATAAAAATTGCCTTCTTGTAAAACCTATAACAAATTAAAAATGTTGATATATAAGCATATCATATAAGTCTATCAATGCAACTATGCATGTGTATGGATGTATGATTACATTGTAATATGTAAATATATCCAACCATCTCATAGCATGTAAATACATGTTGATCACAGCAGGGTCGAAAGTAGGAGCACAACCACGTTTTACAAACCTATTAATGTGTATTTCTATATTTTCTAAAAGAAACTCGGCACAAACATGGTTTGGTTTAGTGAGAACCGATTCCAGTGGCATATGTCCCTATGGGTGGTCAATTGGAGTGACACTTGCCACACTTTGCCAAACAAATGAAAGACCCCAAGGGAAAGCAACCCTGTTGATCTCCAAGATGGAAGTGTTGTTAGATATGAATGCCAAAACTATTACCATTCACCAACAGTCACCAACTAAAGACAAAATGGTTTTGTAGTTTACCCTGTATTCACGATAGCTTAATTAAAAGCAATATTTTCCAATGTTGCAATAATTAACTATTTTGGTCACTTAGGGTCAGAAGAATCAACTAGCAAACACAGCGCTGACAATGACTTTATATTTTTGGAAGAACAGATGACATCACGTTCCTCTCAGGACATTATAATATAAATAAATAAATAAATTGCAATGTACCAGGATATGTTATTGCAATACCCAGAATATCAAGAAATGTTTCAAATTGTAATAATAACATAATTAAGAATTTTGTCAGCATCTCTGGTGATTCACGGCCGCATAAAGCACGTTTCATGCCCAGATGTAGAAAAACCTCTCCTGACGCCCTAAATAGGAAATAGATCGTATGCATTGTAATCTGCTATTTCTTTTCACAATCTCACCATTTTCAAGACAACGGACTTCTAGAGATCTGATCATCCTCAAACGCTGTCATTATAGCTAATCTGAACTCTTTTATGATGTTATCAAAAGATTTTCATAGTTGGTTTGCATCGAAGGCATTAGTGTGGTGGCCCTGAAGTGCAAAACACAACGGCAAATCAGACAACAACGGCAAAAGAGAAAACACAACGGCAAAAGAGAAAACACAACACAAACAGAGAAAACACAACACAAAAAGAGAAAACACAATGGCAAAAGAGAAAACACAACACAAAAAGAGAAAACACAACACAAAAAGAGAAAACACAACGGCAAAAGAGAAAACACAACACAAAAAGAGAAAACACAACACAAAAAGAGAAAACACAACGGCAAAAGAGAAAACACAACACAAAAAGAGAAAACACAACGGCAAAAGAGAAAACACAACGGCAAAAGAGAAAACACAACGGCAAATCAGAAAACACAACGACAAATTACTAAACAACGGCAAATCAGAAAACACAAAAGCAAAAGAGAAAACACAACACAGAAAGAGAAAACACAACGACATTAACCAAACCGGAAAAGGTAGGTACCCTCGGGCTGGTTTAGGCAAAGACGGTTGGTTTAGGCGTGTGAAGGGAGTGGTTAAGGTTAGGGTAAGATGCAGGGATAGGCTTAGCCTTGCAGAGGCAGCCAATCAGAGGCAGAGTAAGGCGGGTCTTGGCGCGGCCATAGTAGGAAAAAAAGTATCGCAAGCGGGACTAGCACAGAGGCCGCTATGTAGGCCTATTGCCCAAAATGTTTTGCTTTTGTGTTTTCTGATTTGCCGTTGTGTTTTCTGTTTTGTTGTTGTGTTTTCTGATTTGCCGTTGTGTTTTCTCTTTTTGTGTTGTGTTTTCTCTTTTGCCGTTGTGTTTTCTCTTTTTGTGTTGTGTTTTCTCTTTTTGTGTTGTGTTTTCTCTTTTTGTGTTGTGTTTTCTCTTTTGCCGTTGTGTTTTCTCTTTTTGTGTAGTGTTTTCTCTTTTTGTGTTGTGTTTTCTCTTTTGCCGTTGTGTTTTCTCTTTTTGTGTTGTGTTTTCTCTTTTTGTGTTGTGTTTTCTCTTTTGCCGTTGTGTTTTCTCTTTTTGTGTTGTGTTTTCTCTTTTTGTGTTGTGTTTTCTCTTTTGCCGTTGTGTTTTCTCTTTTTGTGTTGTGTTTTCTCTTTTTGTGTTGTGTTTTCTCTTTTGCCGTTGCGTTTTCTCTTTTTGTGTTGTGTTTTCTCTTTTGCCGTTGCGTTTTCTCTTTTTGTGTTGTGTTTTCTCTTTTTGTGTTGTGTTTTCTCTTTTGCCGTTGCGTTTTCTCTTTTTGTGTTGTGTTTTCTCTTTTTGTGTTGTGTTTTCTCTTTTGCCGTTGCGTTTTCTCTTTTTGTGTTGTGTTTTCTCTTTTTGTGTTGTGTTTTCTCTTTTGCCGTTGCGTTTTCTCTTTTTGTGTTGTGTTTTCTCTTTTTGTGTTGTGTTTTCTCTTTTTGCGTTGTGTTTTCTCTTTTGCCGTTGTGTTTTGCACTTCAGGGCCACCGTACATTAGTGAAATTCAATCCTTTACCGTGAAATTTCAACTCACTCCAACACACACCCCAAAAGGATTCCTGGCAAAATACCACCAACAAGTCTGGTCAGTTCCAGACTTCTCATGATGATGCTTCATTGTGTGAACGGGGGGTGTTCATTTTGAAGCATGCAGGGCAGACAATTTCCAACAGGAAGTAGATAGGCTATTGTATTAGGCTATAAATTGTCAAATATGAACCAAACCTGACCTGTTTGATGATAATCTCACTCCGAAGACATCATATACCGTAGGCTACTCATTATAGTTGCAGTGCAACCTACTAAAAATCTAAGTTTACCTTTTGTTTTATCATGAGTGTGTCGTTGGCTTTCCGTTTTTATTTTGAAAATCCTAAGCGGAGGTTGACATCATCACTGACGTAGACTTGACAACGGTCGTTGAACAGGACGCGCGAGGCCGTGGACGGCGGGAGACCAAAGGAGACCAGTCCTGACCATAGACTGTAAAAAGAGGTCCTGACTTGACCGACTGTGCGGACTCACTCCGCACCACACGGCGGCGGTGCAGCACCGCTCCGTTTCACCGACCTGGACGAGCCACAGCGAAGAAGACGGGCCGACAGCAGACTGCTGTGAACACTGCAGTACATGCGACCGAACAACCGCTTCGAGCCTGTGTTCATTTTCTCCAACAGCGGCGACGACGCGGAGGAAAACAGACGTCTGGTGTTTTCAAGTGAAGCGGCGGAGAAAGACCTTTACCTCGTCCGGACACCCCCGACTCTCCGGTGCCGCACCGACGGTGAGTCGCCTCTCTGCGTGTTATTTTTGGGACTGCGGAGGATGAAATAAACGGGGTTTGCTAATATGATTTGGGTTCCGGTTGTGTTTATGTAATATCAGGTTGGTAATCCTCTAGAAAAGGCAGACGTGGGGGGTTCACCGGTCAAAACATCTTCCATCATACCGCGGGGTCGAACCAGATATTTAGTCATGAGCGCGGCGACATTACCGTGTGTGTGTGCGGGGTTTATGGCTGTCATCTTCCCCCAGCTTCCCTCTGCCAGTGCAGCCTGTCGAGGTGTACCCGGGGACCGCATCATGTACACTTCACACAGATACAGTAATATTAACGCCATGCTAGCTGCTGCAGCACGCTCCAGTGTTTTATGCAGGTACACCTCGCGCTGTTCGGATCTGCTGTCGACCGTGGACACACACACACACACACACACACACACACACACACACACACACACACACACACACACACACACACACACACACACACACACACACACACGGTTTCACTGTGGGACACGGAGGAGATGGAGGCTGAGAGGAAAACAAACGGATCATTCACAAGTCGGTCGGAGTGTGAAGCCTCTTGTTCCTGAATTCTAAGGGAAGCAGAAGTGAAATCCAGACTGAATCGTGATATTGCTGTAATTGTGCACAGAGACATTAAATATTAAGTCATCCCACCTTAAAACCCGGCTGCACTGGCTGCACTGCGTGTCTGTCTCATGTGAGGCAAGTGGCCAGAGAGTTACTTTTCAGTGCAGTTCACACATATCTCTCAGGTAAAAGTCCATCACTCCCCTCCAAGGCACATTGAGCCACCGGACAGTTTGTGTCAAGGTGAGGATATCAGGATTATTTATTTAGCATGCATTTCTAGGTTTTATGAGGTTATAATGGCAGTACAAACATAATTTAAGCCACTGCCAAAGTTTTGTGCCACGATAAAGAACCTTTCAATAGAAAAAGAAGAAAAAATAGAAATCAGTAGTTCAGCGTTTTATGTTCTACTTCCAGATCTCTCTGGAGGCTTTTTTTTCTTCTGATGCAGCATTTGAGTAAAATACCTCACAACCACCATCTGTCAGCAAAGCTATCCAGGGGGCAGAAGAAGGCATTAATCCATGGGTCATTCAGCTACTGTTAGACTGAACAACATCTATTCTCCATCTGCACACACAATGTGATGCAGCGACCAGACAGCTGGAGTTTGGTTACAGCTCTGAGCTATTAGATTGATATCAATGTTAGACTGGACACCTTTAATTCTGATGCTTATAACATATTTGATATTAGTGTTTTTTAACAGATGCATTAAACCTTTTTGAAAAATGCTTTACATTTTTTCCCAGCACATTTTTGGCTTTAATGTGCTTAAATGTTTTGTTATGCATTGGCTTAGTTACACCAACACTGGTAAATATTTAAAATCTATAACCAGGTATCAGATGGTTTGAACAAAATCTGTAACATTCAAAAAAAGTGTACATTTCTATGCATCAAAAAACTGTAAATTGATCGTTCCAATAAAATTAAAGGCACAAAGAGGCACAAAAAAAGTGATGTAAAGCATTAAATCTTTTCTGCTTCCCATGAGGCTTTTATTTTCAACAAGATTTGATTTTGTCTTGAATTTTGATCCTGAATAAGTCTTAGATGAGTTCCTAAAAAAGGGAAAGGAAAAAAAATCTTTGAATTAATTATTAACAAGTTTAACTTATAAAAGTTAAACACAATAAATAAATTAATGTCAGTAGACCGTATCCACTAACTTTGAAATAAACCACACACACTCACATATTCAAGCCATTTCCTGTGCATACACACTGACGGCGCTAACAGGGCTGGATGTGTTTGCCTCGAGGGGACAGATGCCTGTTAGCCACAGCCTAAATGGGCTTTAAGATTTTACAACTGACCAAGAGTTTATTTTTATGTTTATGTTTATGTCGGTGGTTTGTACCATTCCATTTCAACATCTTCTGGTGTGTGTTGGGTTGTGCTGGACGGGGAAATAGATTTTGGATTTGAAAAAGAAGAGGATCCCTGGAAGTTGAAGGTTGAAAAGCTCAGGGTGGACTGCAAGTGCTTCTTGTCAAATTTATTAGGTAACGACTACTATAGCTAAATCTAACCAAAGTCCAACATGCGTCACAGAGTTGATTCAACTTGGTGATTATTCTGGAGGCTGCAGTTTGTGCGGCTCTTGAAGTGTGTTGCTTTGTAACAGGCAGGCATTTATGTTATTTGGTCCACCCCATTAATGTCAGTGAGGGTGGTCTAAATAACAGAAACACCTCCATGTGTGTAACTGTGAATGCTGTCCTAATTTGTGATCATATCAGCAGTCGACTTGGTGTTTTTCTCTTTGATGGTAGCCCGCTCCTGAAGCCAAAAAGTGTGTGTTGGGCTGTGAGACTTGCCTCCACACAACACACAGTCTCACAATTTCCCTCAAAACAATGCAGCACAGTTGGATTATTCCGAGGAACAACAACGCGGGAGAAACATTTTGCTGACAAACACTTGTTTTCGTTTAAAAGAAATTATGCAGAATGATTGAATCTATTTGCAGCTGCGTGGGGTGAAGCGGTTTCCGCTGATTTGCCGAGTTAAAGGGAGTAATTGAGGTTTTTGCAACAACAAAAAAAAAAATCCGGTTGCAGCAGTCAGCTAAAACAAAACGCAGTCAGGGCAGAGGCAACCTTAGCAAATAGTGATCAAAGCTAAAGACAAGGGACGTTTTCTCATTGCTGCAGCAGCACTGGTCCACCGGCTGAGGTGACAAGTTTAAAGAGGAACTAAGCAGGATTTCTCCCGTGGCTATATATGCTACATTTTTACCTTAATTAAAAAGCTCCAGAGTAATTGTGATCGTTAACTACATGACTTGTGACTTGTTACGAGTGAGAATGGAGGCTCCCTGCCTTCCACCTGGCGTCTCACGGCTGAAAACCAACCTTGCAACATCAGTGTAGTTACTCGGCCGCCGCCCCGGTATCCCAGCTCTTGTCTCTGCACACCGTGACACAAACACGCATCGTAACATCATTTATGTTATGTAATGCTCCATTTATTGATTTTTCGCCAGTTTTGTTGTAAACAAATGCACATGGGCGAGAGGAGCGTAACCAAACGGCGGAAAAGCGAGCAGACTTGCATAGAGGGGGAAAACAGCTTAGAATAGGCACCTAGGGTACAATGTGTGTGTGTGTGTGTGTGTGTGTGTGTGTGTGTTGGCGTTAGTGTTAGAGTAGAGAAGTTCCCTCGGCGTTGCTGCATTGTTCCCGCTCAGTAAAGCTGCTAAGATGCTGCACCGGTTCCGTGTTGGTTGGTCCATACAGCAGAGGGTTCCACTGCTTCTGCTCACGTTAATAGCGCTAGTTGTTATAGCTATCAGAGGACAGGGAATCCCACTCTCCTTCATTGCTCCTGTAATGCATAACTGGAGGCAGGAGGGAAAAAAAAACCTTCTCTCAGCCCCATGTGGACATAACAGCTTCTGTTATAGATCTGTACGTTCTTTTGCCCCGAGGACGTTGTTGTTTGAGCCCCGATGCATGCACACCGCCGCTGCTACATCATGGGGGATAAAACACTATAAAAAGACAATGCATTTTCCTCAGGATTTGCAGGCTGATGAGGAGGATACACATTTGTACAAACCCACGAGGGCTCAGCGTCAGTCATCAGTGTAATAAGCTGCTGGATAAACATCCGATTACTCTGTTACCCTGCAACTCTCGTGGCTCACCTTCCAGCGGATGTAGGCACACGAACGCGCCTCTAAGCTGTTTTTAGCGTTTTTAAATGTTTGTCAAGGAATTGCCGTGTTTGCAGACCAAAACACCTGCCAAGCACCAACATTTAGGCAGCTCGTCCTGTTGGCGGTATAGCAGCACCTACTAGACTGTCCAGTGCTTGTTTGCCACCAAAATATTTGACTGCAATAGGCTGGATGAAACAAAATGGCCCTGGCTGCCTTCACGCTGGATGTTTTCCTGAATATATTTGCGTTTGCTCAGCAGGATGGCGTTAACGCAGAAAAAAACAGATGTCAGTTTTGGGACCAAGTTTAGTTAATTTGACTTCCTGGAGTTTAAGAGGTATTATACAATGTGTCACGAACAATGCTGCAAACAGGAATGTGGATGAAAACAGGCTGCAGATCTGCAGGGGATACACGGTTCCACAATTAACAATGTTCTCATTACAAGCAGGAACTTTCCTTCACATACTGTCCGTCTAAAAGCACTTTGGAGCGTGTCTTGCAATTGAGGGGACCGTCTCACGACTTCCCTGTTCTCCTTATCAGGGGCCACTTCCCGGCCATTTTTTTTTTTTCATCCTTTGTCCTATATACTTTTCCCGAAACACAGCAGGCATCCTGTTTTCTTCCCTCCCACTTGGTTATCAATATAAGTAAACATCAGCCGGTATTTCATGGTGTTGCCTCAACTCGTCATTCCTGTGTGACACTTAGCCCTCTCCCCACCTTCCTGTCTCGTCTGCTTCCAGTTGCCCAACAGCAACATTCTTCTTGTTGTTATTAGACTCAGTATTAAGAGGAAATGATAATGCGGGCTTCACCACAAACATTTTGTGAACAATAAGCACGAGGTTTGTCATGACGTGTAATCAGATTAGAGATTAAAATGCCCTTATCTCCAATATCTATCCCGGCCCCGAAGAGAAGATAGAGAAGAGAGTGTTGGACATGCACATGGTGAAGCTGTGTAGCCACAGCTGTACATCCAGTTGTATTGGAGCACACAATGTGATCGCTCTGACAAATCCGCAGATCTGAACCAAAAAAAAAAAAGAAATACAGTGAAGCTGAAAATGTAATTGGTTCAAGTTAAACCAGGCTGAAATGCATATTTACAGGTCACAGTTTGGGAAATAACTTTACCTGAGCTGTGACCTTGTTTTTTTCCTTTTCACATCACAACACCTGGTTTAAAGGCCCTATGAGCATGAAATCATAAAATAATGACCGCCCCATCAAATCAACTCATGGAAAGGAGAGTAATTGTCCTATGCTGCAAATATATATTTATATAAATAAGACTTGAATTTCCACCTCCTGCACCAACAGTAATCATAATTAAAGCCGCAAGCGGCTATGACGGGCCCTCGCTCCACGCCACTCGGCGTCCCCGCTACCCCCGGGCCGCTCTTCGAAAACCCCCGCGCGCAACCGGACGTGGGCGGCCGCGTCGAGGGCGGTCCCCTCGTCGAACACGTGAAGTTTCGAGCAAATCGGACAACGTACGATGGAGTTACGGCAGGTTTACGGTTCGTCCACCAGGGGGCGGTAACGGGATGTGGGCCGTTGCGTTCGGGGTCGTGACCTCATCACACATGTGAAGTTTCGAGCCGATCGGACAATGTCGATGCAAAACGCGACATTTCCTGTGTCCACAAGGGGGCGTATTGAGCGAGCTAGCGTACGATCAAACGGAGGCGTAGAGGGCGGGCCCCTGATCATGTACTGAAATTTTGAAGTGACTACGACCAAGTATGTGGGCGTGGAAGGCAAACGTAATAGCATGGCGACTAAACGAGCAGTTGACCAACTTTGTCGCCCCCTAGCAGCCACGCCGTTTGACGTAGAGAAAAGCTTTTAATAGTGTTTGACCAGCTCGGTCTCCTGATGATCTGTAGCGAATATGAAGTCAATCGGGCAAAATCCGTGGGAGGTGGCAGTTCACGATGGAGCGCTATTACTGTCGCCGCCACAAGGGGGCCATTAGCCGTAGCGTCATAGCGTTCACGAAATACCTTCACCAACTTGTTCGGCATGTTTTAGAAGTGGAATGAAGTTGATGGGGGCAACTATGTATTTTTAATTAATTTTAGCGCACTTCCTGTTACCACCGGGGGGCGCTATGAGTGACGTAGGAAAATAATATGTCGGATCGTTCAGGGTCACGCCATCATCATGTGCACCAAGTTTGAAGCTGCTGCGATCAAATCTGTGGGCGTGATAGCATTTAAACCTTTTTAGCTGAATTCGGGAACTTGGCCGTGCCCTAGTAGCCACGCCCTTTGACCTACACACCTGCGGAGCACAAGCCGTAATCAGCTCAGTCTGGAGATGTTCCGTGCCCAATTTGAAGTCAATCGGGCGAACTCCCTCGGAGGAGTTCGTTTTGCGTCAAAGAAATGCTAACCAAAATGGCCGACTTCCTGTTGGGTTTAGGGCGTGGCTCCAATTCAATTTTTGGTATGTTTGGGTATGATACACGTGTGTGTCGAGTTTCGTATGTGTACGACAAAGTAAGCGAAATTTGTCTATGGAGAATTTCGGAAAAACTTCAAGGGGGCGCTATTGAGGCATTTAGCCACGCCCATGGGAAACGACTCTATCCGCTGAAAGAGCTCGCCATTCTTGACCTGTGTATGAAATTTCGTGAGGACACGACTTCGTTAAAGCCACGAAAAAGGCAAACGTAATTGTACGATAAAAAATCGTCAGTCACCGCGGCGGCACATGGACGCCGTTCGTCGTAGCTTCACAGCGTTCATAATGTAGCTTCAGCAACTGGTTCTGCATGTATTAGAAGTGGAATGAAGTTGATCGGGTGAAGTATGGATTTTTAACGAATTTTTGCGTACTTCCTGTTACCACCGGGGGGCGCTATGAGCCAGGCAGGAAGTCGATATATCAAAACGTTCAGGGCGGAGCCAACGTCATGTCCTTTGAATTTCAAGTGGCTACGACAAAGTATGTGCGCGTAATCGGGAAACGTAATTTTACGACAAAAAATCGGCAGTCGCCCCGGCGGCACACGGACGCCATTGCTCGTAGGGTCAAAGCGTTCATGATGTAGCTTCACCATCCGGGTCTGCATGTACTAGAAGTGTAACGAAGTCGATTTGGTCAACTACGTATTTTTAACGAATTTTTGTACGTTTCGTGTTACCACCGGGGGGCGCTATGAGCGACGTCGGCAAATAATATGTCGGATCGTTCAGGGTCTCGCCATAGATTTTTGCACCAAGTTTGAAGCGTCTACGATCAAGTATGTGGGCATGAGAGCCATTCGTATTTACATGGCGAGCACCGAAACAGTCGCCAAACTTCGGGGCACGCCAGAGGCCAAGCGCTTTGAGCTACAGACCTGCGGAGCACAAGATAAGCTCAGCTAGGTCTGACGATGTTCTGAACCCAATTTGGAGCCGATCGGGCGTAATCCCTCGGAGGAGTTCGTTTTGCGTTTACAAACTTTGAAGCAAAATGGCGGACTTCCTGTTGGTTTTAGAGTATGTCATTTTATGAAATTTTTTGAAGATCTCGGGTTGATGAATATGTTTACCAAGTTTCGGACAAATCGGTGTCGCAGACCCTCATTCCCTATGCGCGGTCTAGGGGGCGCTGTGGTGCCATTTGGCCACGCCCACATGCGAGACCACCACAGAATCGAAATTTTCGGGCTTCCCCCCCTGCGACTAAAATTTGGTGACTTTTCGAGCATGGCAAAGGGGTCGAAATCGCGTTCAAACGCGGAGAAGCATAATAATAATAATAATAATAATAATAATAAACATTTGCATTTCAAGGTAGCGTTTTTTCCTGCCAGGTCACTTGAGTACTTGATTACTTGATTACTTGCTTGGTTACTTGTTGCTTGTCGGTGATCGGTGTGGATGTCGAATTACAATAGGGACCTCCCTGGGTCGTTGACACAGGCTCGGGCCCT
>NW_028221189.1:0-5266 GCF_045865225.1 Trachurus japonicus | reverse complement strand
GGCCATAGACTGTTTTTTTTTTTCTTTTTTTTTTTTTTCTTTATTTAAGTGTTCAAAGTGTACAAAAAGTGTCAAACACCGACACACAACACAACACGAGAGCTGCTCCACATTCAGAAAGACAATGGATAAAACAAATAAATACAGCAAGGATCTCACTCAAATAAGTAGAAAATGAAGAAAATTAGACAAACAGAAACAAAACAAAAATAAATAAATATTGTCATGTCAATACATAGGTGTGTAATAATCACTGTTAACAAATTCCATTAAATGTCAGGAAGTACAATAAATACCTTTTCATAGTTTTCTAAAAAAGTTGTGTTCTTCTTATTTTTAACTAAGGCTAGGGACTTATAGAGAGAATTGAATTCAATTAAAAAATGAGAAAAGGTTGGTTTGGAGGCTGCAAACTTTTGCTTATGAATAAAGTATTTACCAAATAAAATGAAAAAATTAACTAAATACTGAAGACTCCTGTTCTTCTTATTTTCATAATAACATATAACATCTTTAAGGGAGAAGCAGTATGACATGTTTACATGGGAGAAAATATAAGAACACAAGTCTGACCAAAATTTCATTGTTACATTACATTCAAAAAACAGATGATTTAAAGTTTCTTCAGTATGGCCACAGAAAACACAGGAGCTGTCCAAATCTATAAATTTTGAAATGAGGGAGTTAACAGGATATATTTTGTGGAGAATTTTAAAATGAGTTTCTTTAACTTTATTATGAATACAGTATTTGTGAGGCAAAAGCCATGCTTTTTCCCAGTCTATGTCTTCTATATGAGAGCGCCAATAAAACTTTCCTCGTGGAAAAAGCCTCTTTTTACCATGAAAAAAATTTCTTATATGCTTATTGTTACATTTCTTGTCTTTTATGTTGATACCATTCACAAGCAAAACAGATTTACCCTCTGGTCTAATTTCTTCACAAAAAGATAAGTGACTTTTCATTAAACTAAGTAAGCCAGAGGGGATTGCTCTTATCACAGAGTTGTATTCTTTGAAAGGTATAGGGAAATTATGACGCAATAAAAAACTCTCATAGGAGAGGACAAGACCATGTTCATCCAAAACAGACAAAATATTATTTATACCTCTCTCAAACCATTTGGAATAAAAAAGAGACTTATTTCTAATAGTAATACATTCATTGTTCCATAACAAAGTTTTGTGAGGAGAAAAATTGTGACTGAAACATAGTTTCCCAGAGAGAAGTGATTGCTTATGAAATTTGGACAGCGTGACCGGAAGCTTGTCAGGTGAGTAGTTGCAGGTTAAAATGAAAGCAAGTCCACCCATTTTTCCAAAAATATGATTGGGGATGAAGAACCACAATGAATTTTGATGTGCCAAACATCTTTTTAACCAGTTCATTTTAAAAGTATTTATAATATCAATGAAATTCAGCATTTCAAGACCACCTTCCGCTCTGCTGTTAGATAGAACTGCATTTTTAAGTTTGTGTGTTTTGTTTCTCCAGACAAAGTTCAGAAAAAGCTTGTTAATTTCATTAGCAGTGGCATCATTCACAAACAGAGAAAGAGATGGATAAACAAAATGAGAGACACCTTCAGCCTTTGACAAAAGGACCCTGCCTATAATGTTAAGTCCCTCTGAAGCCAGAGGTTAAAGATATCTCTAGTTTTTTTAATTCTTCCAGAAAAATTCAGATGCTGCCTTGCTATCAAATTTTTTGTTATATGAATGCCCAAATACTTGACCGAGGCTTTTACTGGGATATTATCTATGAAAGTATCATCACAGTTCTGTATGGGCAACAGTTCACATTTAGATACATGAAGTTTCAGGCCTGATGCTAATGAAAACTGTTTAACTAAATCAATAGCTTTGACCAACTGTTCTTTGTCTTTCAAGAAAAGAGTTGTATCGTCCGCCAGTTGAGAGATTCTTATTTCTCTATAGACTGTAAAAAGAATGGACGTAGCATCCGTGACGTCACCCATTGGTTTTGGGGAGTCGTTTTTTGGCGGCCTGAACAGCGCCATGTTGGATTGGCCGGTCGGGAACCCGCCCACTGGCCTCGAAGCAGCCTGTCTCCGGACCGCTCCGGACCTGTCACTCAACGTTTCCGCGCCCTAATTGGCCAGAATTTTAACCTAATAACAGTAAAACTAGAGCACTGGAGAGAGAAAGAGAGTAACGACACCACCATCGTGGTAAGGGTTTTGCGCCCCGAGTGGCAGGATATGGGTATTGCAAAAGCGCCCAGAAAACTCATTCACTCCAATGTATGTGTGTTGCCCACTTGCTTGTAAATTGATGAAAACGGCCGTGTTTTTGTTTTTAGGTGTCTTGGTAATATCAAATTATACTTATAATTTGTTTATTACAAAATGTAGATTGAAACATTAATGTAGACACCTGTTTTTTTTGTGTGTTTTTTTTACTCGCCTATGTGTTAGTGTTTATCTGTAAAGGGTCCTCAATGATGCTATTAACGTGGGTGATCCAGCTGGGTAGGGGATAGCCTACAAGCAAAGATAGCTACCCTACTTGCTTACAGATGAGGAGACCTTTGTTGTCACAGTTACGGTAGTAAACGCTTGGATGAGTGTCTCCCAACAAGCAAGAATCCCAATTAGGGCCTACAACAGCTGCCAGATGGGATGTGTCTCTGAAACACAAGTCTTTTTGAAGTATTTGTAGAAATGATTGATGCAGGTTTCTGTATCTATGCTGCATTTAACTTGTGTAGTATTCCCTCCTGATGGTTCACATTGGGGCTATATCATTATGGTCTGCAATAGGGCTACAGCCTACCAATAATGTTGGGGTTTGGAGTTACAAACTGTTCCAGTCTCTTTTAGACGCAGGAAAAATGATCAAATGTCTATAGCCTACAAGGCTGAAATTTCATGAGAGAAATTTGCACGAAACAATTATTTCTCCATTTCATTTTTTCTAGAACTAAAATGTAAGTTTTCTACATCAATAAAATTTCATGTTGATCTCTGTCCATGCATAACTTAATTACTGGTACTTCAGTCTAAGCTGCCTTACAGGTGCAAAGCACAGGTAGCCTACTTACCAGGCCCTTTTTGCATGTCAGTGGTAGACCATGAGGTCAGCATATTTATCCACTTCTGCATTGGAGTGGTGGATAAGTACCTGCACTTATGAAGGAGAGTAGGCTATCTGCAGTAGCTATACCACAATTGCATAAAACTGCATATGCATCGCTTAACTGTTCTTCTGAGAGGAAGTTTGTATGATGTGCAAATGTTCCTGCATCAAGGGCATGATACAGATAGGCTTGGTTGGGGAAGTTTGGGGTTAGTGGAGGTGGAGGGAGTAGAGGCCTTGGGGATGAGGATCATTCAGTTTCCCTACTGTGTCCGTCAGCATGAGACAAATGGATGATAACTTCCTCTTCTTGCTGAGGGTGTCCATCCTCTCAACGTATACTGTTGCCACCTCCAGATCTTTGCCTTAGTCCTGAGGAGCTCAGACAGACACTCCAGAGACTCATCGTCTCTGTTCTTGAACAGTGTCTTAACTCAGCTGTGCATGACAGCCGTGTTCAAGATGCACGCAAGCTTGTGCTCTTTGTCAAGATCAACAGAAATTATTTGCAATATTATTTTCTCTCAGAAGTGAAAATACAAGTGTTTCAATTCAACAAAAGGAACATGATTCTTACATCCTTGGCAGTCTCCAACCGTCTCTGCCTCCTCTCAAAGATACTGTCTGCCCTGGTTGTTATTCAAAGGCCTCACTCTGCTTGTTTCTCCTCTGCCTCCGCTGGGTGAATGGAAACCCAAAGGAAATGTTGACTTCTGGTTGCACTTTGGAGAAAGCAGCGTTAACAAAGACCACAGGCTCAGTTACAGTCTTTCTCCTCAGGTTCAAAGGTTTCTCTACCTCCTTGTGGAGGCTGAGGACTCCACAAAAACCACAAGCTCCCGTTCACTGAGCTGCCTGTAGATAGCTCTCATCACCCCTGCTGCTAGAGGAGCTGTCATGAAGGTCAGCTTTATGCCTCTATATACAGTATTTGTCCCACCATTTTGTTGTAACCCTGTATGTCGTGTGTATTCTGTGCATCTAAGAAAGAAGTACAGTAGTTATGTCTACAAAAGCATCATAGAGCTCAGGTGATGTGACAGTGGCTGTAGAACCCTACATTGTTAAAAAACGAACTGCCTATAGAAAGTAAAAACAGATGAAATTGTGTAATGTGATGAAATTATTGCAAGTGATATAAAGGCTTAAAGCCTCAGACAATTCCATGACAATGTGGTTTACAGGGTTAGCTACCAGAGTATTGTTTCCTCTTCCTTCCCCTGAATGAACAAAGTAGAAGGGCACAATCCCCTGACAGTGCCAGTGTCAAACAACACAAACTAGATTTCAGCCAGAAAAAAACAAACAAAAAAAAGGTTCTTTGAGAGCTTTGTCCTTGGCCCATGCCTCATCGCTTCACCAAACTGTCAACAGGAGTACACAAAAATACAGAACCAAACAAATATTTAAATTCATTGTATACACTTTTCCCAGAAATTAGTATTTTAGCACTTCAGGTTCCCTCATCCTGCAGTTCATGGGGTTCTCCTTTGATGACTGAAATATGAAAATGTGGATAACACAAGTTCAAAACATTTGAACAACAATTATTTTACTCAGAAGCAGAAAACACAGCAGTTACCCAGTCCAATAGGTTTCTCCAAAAAAAGGCCAGTTGCTAACCTGCTGCTAAATGAGGCTACAGAGCTGGGAATGTTAATTGTTTTTGTTTTTATTTTCATAATCTATGCTATTTGTTAGTGTGATATCAAGTACACATGAAGTAGAGTATTTTGACATTAATGAATAAAGAATCACACAAGTGCACAGTACCTAACTGCTGTGTTCAGTGTACTATTGTCAGAGCCCTGGAACTGACCATGGTGACTCATCCATGTAATTACTTGCCCCTGAGCTTTTCCTGATATTAAATGTTTTATTCAGTTGTAGTAGTACAGAACTGCTGCTTTGATTTATTTTTCTTTCTTTCAGTGAAGCATGTATATCTGCTGCATTTGATACTTTTGAAGTGGCTCGCCAGCCATATAAACAAGAGAGTAGTATTGCTCTATGTCTGCTCCAGGGCCACAGCTTAAACCCAGCTCTCAGGACTAACCTGTTCCCAATCTGGTGTTTTACTGCCCCCGTGTGGCTGGTTGCTGAACCAGCAATCAAATCACCTCGAGATGAGATTCCAAAACATTTTTACTGATGAACATATATCACTC
>NW_028221188.1:0-26955 GCF_045865225.1 Trachurus japonicus | reverse complement strand
TTAAATGACAGCTTAAAGCAGATATCATTGGCACGGCCGTTTCGGCTAATGCTGTGTTCAAGGCAGGCTTTTGAAACCGTAATGTAAAAGACATGTAAACATATATGGTTTTATTTATAATTCATAATTGTTTAATATTATTATCATTAGGAGTAGGCTGATCACCATTATAATTCTATTTTGTAATTTCGAATGTTCAGATTGTTGTTATAGCTACGGAGGTACAGTAGGCTAACGGTAAAAGGAGCAGAAGACACAAAAAGGAAAATAAAGGAGTGTACTTATGCATATTATTGTAAATATTTTTGAAGCGCCCCGACCAAAATGGCAACAAGCTCTTATACGGTATGGATGGATGTTAACGATGGAACGCTATTAAACCAACAAAATCTACAGACGTCTCATACTTGTAAAGCAAAAAACCATAATGATTGACCGGGGACCGCTACAGTAAGAGCTTGTTGCCATTTTGACGGGGCGCTCAAAAATATTTACAATAATATGCAAAGTACACTCCTTTTTTCCTTTTTTGTGTCAGCGCCCTCTGATGTTGCTCAACTGGCACAAGCTGTTCAGAACAGTATAACACTTAACAGACTTCCCATACCTGAGCCTACAGTGTTTAGTGGTGAACCAATACATTTTATTGAGTGGAAAGCCTCTTTCACATCACTAATAGACCAAAGAGGCGTTTCTGCCTGTGATAAACTGTATTATTTAAAAAAGTATGTCAGTGGTCCAGCTCGTAAATGCTTAGAAGGAACCTTCTTTAGAAATGATGAGCAAGCTTATCAAGATGCATGGAAAAAACTAAATCAGCGATATGGCCAGGCTTTTGTTGTCCAAAGAGCATTTAGAGAGAAATTATCAAATTGGCCAAAGATACAGACTAAGGATGCTGAAGGACTAAGGAGTTTTGCAGACTTCATTAATGCATGTCAGCTCGCCATTCCCCATGTAAAGGGCCTAGAAATATTAAATGACTGTGAGCAAAATCAAAAACTGACCCAAAAATTGCCTGACTGGGCATCTTCCAGATGGAAAACCGTCAAGTTACAAAGGCCCAGTTAGATGGCAAAGACTTCCCGAGTTTCAAGGATTTTGCTGATTTTCTGTTGCTAGAAGCAGAAATTGCCTGCAACCCAGTCACCTCCATCCATGCTCTTCGCTCCTCAGAGTTATCCAGTAACAAAGATAACTTGAAAGATACTAGGAGAAATAAGGCAAGTGTATTCAGTACTGAAACAGCTGTGCACAGTGACAAAACATTATCGAGAGAAAACATGGGGCCTCAATGCATATTATGCAAAGGCACACATCAGCTCCACAAATGCCCCGTCCTCATGGAAAAGTCACTGGAAGAAAAAAGAGCATATGTTAAGGAGAACAGACTTTGTTACGGCTGTTTAAAACAAGGCCACAGTGCAAAAGAGTGTCGTCGTCGCTAAAATGTGACACATGCTCGAAAAAACATCCAACCTGTCTTCATGATGACAATTTCATAAAAAGAGAGAGGCAAGTAAATGCAGCAGAAACAGCACACAATAGCATGTCAGAGACAACAACTGCTATATCACTCAATGTCGCCAGAGAGGGACAACCAGCTAGTACCTCAATGATTGTTCCAGTATGGGTGTCAACTACTGTTAACCCATACAGAGAAAAGCTTGTCTATGCCTTGTTAGACACTCAAAGTGACACTGCATTCATTGATCAGGAAGTGAGCTGTGAATTACAAGTAAATAGATGTCCAGTAAAACTAAAACTCACCACCATGATGGGAGAAAATGCAGTTATAAACAGTGAGAAAATATCTGGTCTCCGTGTTAGAGGTTACACTTCTGCAACACACATTTCTCCTCCCACCTGCATACACAAAGGATCATATTCCTGTGAACCGGGAGCACATACCAACCTGTGAAACTGCCAAACGCTGGAGTCACCTATCACCTAACATAGATGAAGTTCCACACTCTTCAAATGTGAAATTGGACTCTTGATAGGTTATAACTGTCCAAAGGCACTAGCACCTAAACAAGTGATACTAGGCAAAGATGATGAGCCTTATGCAGTGCAAACAGAGTTAGGGTGGAGCATAGTTGGCAGTGAAACACCTCACCATGAAACAGACATGATAAACAGTCTCTGTCATCGTGTGGCTGTAAAAGAGATTCCCCCAGTAACTCCTATGGATGCAATTCGAGCATTAGAGAGAGACTTCAGAGAAGGCAAGGAAAATGACAAAACAGTGTCTCAAGAGGATCTCATGTTCTTGGACAAACTTAAGGAAGGCATAAGAAAGGATGAACAAGGACATTATGAAATGCCATTGCCTTTTAAGGAAAGGCCATATATGCCCAACAACAGACAGATTGCAGAGATTCGTCTTAACCACCTCAAGAGGAGATTGTCTAAGGATGAGAGATACATGGAAGATTATATTAAGTACATGAATGACATTATCAAAAGAGGTGATGCTGAGGAAGCGAAATATGATGGACTTGATGGCAACAAATGGTATATACCACACCATGGTATTTATCATCCAAAGAAACCAAAGAAGCTGCGAGTTGTATTTGACTGCTCAGCCAAACACAAGGGAACCTGTCTGAATGAGCACCTATTATCCGGCCCAGACATGATAAACAATCTAACAGGCATCCTCATACGCTTTCGACAACATCAGATAGCTTTAATGTGTGACATAGAAAAAATGTTCCATCAGTTCAAAGTTCAAGAGACTGATCGCAACTACTTCCGCTTCTTATGGTGGAAAAATGGAGACTTAAGCACACAACCACAAGAGTATAGAATGACTGTACATCTCTTTGGTGCAGTGTCTTCACCAGGATGTGCAAACTATGGATTAAAAAATCTAGCCAAAGAGCACAACCTTACATTTCCTCTAGCTGCCCAGTTCATTGCCAGAGACTTTTATGTGGATGATGGAGTCACAAGTGTAGAGACAGTGAAAGAAGGAATTCAGCTGGCACAAGAGGCGCGAGAAATATGCGCAAATGGTGGACTCCGGCTGCACAAGTTTGTATCAAACAGTGGACACTGTTCTAAACAGTATACCAAGTTCAGAGCATGCAAACTGCATTAAAAACAAAAGACCTTGCTTTCAGTGAGATGCAAATAGAGAGAGCACTAGGCATTCACTGGAATATAGAAAGAGACTGCTTCACTTTCAACATCACACTGAAAGATCAACCACCCACACGTCGTGGAATATTATCCACCATTGCATCCTGTATATGATCCTCTTGGATTTGTTGCTCCTTATCTCCTCAGTGGCAAAAAGATCCTGCAAGAAATGTGCCGTCAGGGTACCAGCTGGGACGATCCTCTGCCTGAAGGTCTGAAACCACTGGTGGGAGCACTGGAAAAGAGATCTCATCAATCTGGAGAAAGTACAGATAGCCAGATGCTATGTACCTACTAACTTTGGAAAGGTGGAGAAAAGAGAACTGCATCATTTCTCAGATGCAAGCACCACTGGGTATGGACAATGTTCCTATCTGAGACTTATAAATGAGGATGGAGATGTTCACTGTGCCTTCATCATGGGAAAAGCCCGCGCTCCCCCACAAAGGTCTCCACTATTCCAAGGTTAGAGCTCACAAGCAGCAACGGTCTCAGTCACAGTGAGTAATATGCTTAAAGAAGAGCTAGCTCATGACACTAAGATGAATTCTTTTGGACAGACTCAAAAGTTACCCTTGGATACATACATAATGAAGCAAGACGGTTCCACACCTTTGTCGCAAATAGAGTGCAAAAGATCCGTAAACAGCACAGCACCCCAGCAGTGGTTTGTACATTTCCACCAAAGAAAACCCTGCCAGACCATGCGTCCAGAGGAACAACAGTGGAGGAATTGCTGTCATCTGAGTGGTTCACAGGTCCAAGGTTCCTGTGGGAAAAGGAAATACATCCTCCAGCAAAGATAATTCTGGTTCTTCCAATAGGAGACCCAGAAGTTAAAAAGGTTCAAACATTCTTAACAAAGACTACTGCAGAAGTGAGGTCTTGTCTGACCGCCTCGTGAAATTCTCATCCTGGTCTAAAGCTGTCAGTGCTGTGGCTCGTCTCAAACGCAGACTCCTGAAAGACAAATCAAACACTCACTCTACAGTCAGTGAACGAGAGAATGCAGAACTTGTGATCATCAAAGACTTACAAAAACAAGCATACACAGAAGAAAATAAAGACATTAAGAAATGGAAATCTGTTACCAAGGAATAACAAGTTACATCCCCTTGATCTCTTCTTGGACAGAGATGCTGTGCTCAAGGTGGGAGGATGACTGCGCTGCTCATCCCTCCCTAGCTCTGAAAGCACCCAACAGTCATCCCCAGGCAGCATCATGTCACACAACTGATAATTGCACACTGTCATGAAAAGGTTAAACACCAGGGCAAAGGCTTCACCATCAATGAAATCAGGGCCAGTGGCTATTGGATCCCAGGTTTTAAGTCAAGCAGTTACTTCCTACATCCGTCAGTGTTGTAACATGTCGGAGACTAAGAGGACATGCAGTAGGGCAAAAAATGAGTGATCTCCCAACAGAACGGATGGAATCCTCTCCCCTTTCACATACTGCGGAATGGACTGTTTTGGCCCTCTCCTGACTAAACAAGGTCGAAAAGAACAAAAAAGATATGGCTTGCTCTTCACATGCTTCAGCTCACGTGCTATCCATGTTGAAATGATAGATGATTTGTCAACTGATACTTTTATTAACGGACTGCGTTGTTTTGTGGCACTGCGAGGCTCAGTGAGACAAATTAAATGTGATCAAGGCACTAAATTTTGTAGGAGCCAAAAAATGAACTGAGAGCAGCTCTACAAGAACTGGATGTTGAGAGACTGGCAACCTTTCTTGCAGAAAAACAGTGTGGACTTTCTGTTCAATACGCCTCATGCAAGTCACGCAGGTGGAGTGTGGGAACGACAGATCAGAACTGTAAAAAATGTGCTAAACTCCACACTCTCTCTCTCACCTGGAAGACTCAATGATGCCTCCTTAAGAACTCTATTATATGAAGCTTCTGCAATTGTAAACAGCCGTCCTCTTACAACGGATAACCTGAACGATCCAAACAGTTAAGAAACCACTCACTCCAAACCATCTAATCAACATGAAAGCTGTCACTACACCCCCTCCACCAGGCAAGTTCATCAGAGAATGACTTGTACGGACGAAAAAGATGGAGACAAGTACAATATTTAGCAGAACAGTTTTGGAGCCGGTGGAAAAAGGAATATCTACACAACATCATGCTCAGGCAAAGATGGCATGCACCCAGGAGGAATTTTCAAGTGGGAGACATTGTAATGGATACAGAGGAACAGCTTCCAAGATCAGACTGGAGACTTGGACGAGTCTCAGAGACAGTGAGAGATGATGATGGACTTGTAAGAAAAGTCAAGATATGTCTAGGAGATAGACATCTAAACAGAAGAGGCGAAAGCTTAAACAAAGTATCCATGGTAGAACGTCCAGTTCATAAATTAGTTCTACTATTAGAGGCCTCTTAAGTGAGCAAAAACAAAACAAAACAAATCTGTTGTGTTAATGTATTTACTATTTATTCTTAAGTAATTCCTCGTAAAAATTAATAGTGTTTTATGTTTTGCATATTGTATAAAACACTTATAATTTGGTGGGAGTGTAAAAGACATGTAAACATATATGGTTTTATTTATAATTCATAATTGTTTAATATTATTATCATTAGGAGTAGGCTGATCACCATTATAATTCTATTTTGTAATTTCGAATGTTCAGATTGTTGTTATAGCTACGGAGGTACAGTAGGCTAACGGTAAACGGAGCAGAGACACAAAAAAGGAAAAAAGGAGTGTACTTTGCATATTATTGTAAATATTTTTGAGCGCCCCGTCAAAATGGCAACAAGCTCTTATACGGTATGGATGGATGTTAACGATGGAACGCTATTAAACCAACAAAATCTACAGACGTCTCATACTTGTAAAGCAAAAAACCATAATGATTGACCGGGGACCGCTACACGTAAGTTACAGCTTCAAGTCACAACTACGACTTGGTAGTGTTCCAGGTAACCCGTAGCTCGTGTTTTTACCGTCCTGTTGTCTGTGAAAGTTCCCTATAACGGCCACTCGTAACTTCCGACCCGTGAACTCGTACCAGATCGAACTGGTATGACTTCACAGGAAGGAAAAACACAAAGTACGAGTTTCCTTGAACGCACCATGAGTTAGCAGCCCCCGCCCTTGTCAGGCATCAATTGGTCCTCGTGCTACGTCACCACATTCACGCGCATCCCTTGGCTGCACACACAGCCCTTCATGCCGTTCTCTCCCCTCATTGGATAACACTTGTAGCCTATCCCACAAGGAAAATTTTCTCCTCGGGTTACAGCAGAGCAGAGTGACGGAGAGACTCGTGTTTAGGCTGAAATACTTCATGTAAGTGATTGCTGACGGAAAATAGGACTATTTAGGACTTATATTAACAAAAACATTCCACTGATATCTGCTTTAATGTGGAAACAGTATGAGAGTTTCATTTCCACCTGTTTTCTTCGACACTCTCCAGTCCTGAAGAAGAAACGGATCGTTTTTGTCTTGGCCTTCCAAAATCAAAGCACAAAATAACTTGAAGTTTGAAGTTACTACAGTATGTTTAGTTTAGACGGCTAAAACTATGAAAAATACTTTTTTGTCATTGTAAGCACGGCAAACAGTATTTCTGAGCTTTTGGAAACAACCATCTCATATTCAGTCATCTGGGCCCCTACACATATGCAGCCTTTAAAAGTTATTTGTACATTTTGCTATTGCTCTCTAGCCACTGTTAACATAGCAGATGTATTGTATCTGTCATTTTCACATTAAATTCTTCCTTCCTGATAGTGAATATTTCCTCTATACTGATTGTTTGATGTATCAGTTGGAAGGAATAATGTGTCTGTCACTATTACCTACCCTGACTGTGTCACAGCTGAACAAAAAACAACTGAATTAACAAGTTAACATATACCCGTTGCCCACATCACTCCATGGTAAACAGACACAGTATGAAATCAGTTCATCTGACGTCCTGTGTATCATTAGATGGTGGAGACTGTGCGTGTGTCTGAAACTGGAGCCAACGGTTATTCATTCGTAAGATAATTAGCTTCTAAAATATCAGTATATTACATTACACACCAATAAAAAAACCATTCTGACACTCTGGTTTTACTCTCCTCCCATCCTGCCTGTTTGGGTGGTTTGGTTTTACTTTAGTTTTCCACTTTGACAGAAGGCATGACACTAAAAGCATGTGTCATAACAAACATGACCACAGGATGAGAGGCACTAACTGTGTTACTCTCCACTTGTGTTTGCACTTGGACAAGAGTTTGATTTCAGTCATTTGTGCACTTTGCTTTTAAGCATGTGTGGTTGCCAGTCAGATCCAAGTCCATTCTCCAAGTACAGAGGTTTTTATTTTCACACAAAGTTCTAGCAGCATCCCACATAGTGGCAAAAGGTGGGAAGAGAAGCAGTGGGACAAAAAAGCAAGAGTAGTTAGCTTTCAGTGAAAGTGCCTGCATAATAGTAGGCTGGAGAAAACAGACCTTTTCATCACCTTCCACAGAGACTTTTCCAATCGTCCACAACAATTAATGACACTTGGTGGTCTGATTTCATGCTGGCTGTTTTCACTGGACATTATATAACATCCATGTTGTAGCACAGAAGTTTCTATTCATTTCACTTTGCACGTTGCATCACCATCACACATCAGCTCAAATCATCTGTATGAAACCGAACAGATTTTGTTTAAGGGAAGAAAAGACTGATTCTATTTGCTATCACTGAGGTAACTCTATCAGCCCCCAGGTCCAGTTTCAATCACAGCGCTTTAGAGACGGTGCTGAATATCAAGACACAGATCAACGCGACGACAATGCGAGCGGGACGAGTGGGGAAGTGAGACAATAATAAAAACCCAGAAACAGCGAGAGAGAAAGAATAGTCTGGGTAGGATAATGAATGGGTTGACATAGCGCAGGTGTGATTGGCTGTTAGGCATGAATAACCTGGAATTACTGTAATAACCATTGGTAACACTGGCAATTTTACTTGAAGAGCTCCCGTCTTAGTGAAAGGTGGTTGGTCCAGCTGGATAGAGAAAAAGAGGGGAGCTCAATTTGGTATTACTGTGTGTTATGTTCAACTTATATCTGCAGTCTGTGACAAAGAACTCTTACTTTTCTCTCAGCGTTGATTGTTCTGTGGGTTCGTTTGATCTGACACAAATTACAAAATGGGAAAATCTGCTTCTTCAGAGTTCCTGTCTCAGCCCACATCTGAACTGTTCAGGCTGAAGCACATTTTATCTCACATGATAAGATGTTTTCCATCTTCACAAACACTTAATAGGTTTAGCATGGTTCAAACAAAGTGCTCATTGGATTAAATTGGGAGGCTTTTTTTTTCCGTTGACTAAGGACAAACACGGCTCCATTGTCATTAACTCACTCAACATGCTATGGTGTGTTGATGGGAAAAAAGATAAGAGAATTACTGTTTCCATGAAGAAGTGGGTTTATTTCTGCATTAATGTTTTAGCAGGTGGCACGTGTCAAGGTAACACCCACATGACAGGCAGGATCTAAGTTTTCCGAGCAGAGCATTGCCCAAAGCATCACACCGCCCACTGTTCATGCTCATTATAGGTGCTTTTGGTGATGCAAAGGGGTCAGTGTGGTCACTCTGACTGGTCTGAGGCTACACTGGCCCATCAGCAGCAGGCTACACTGACCTGTGTGTCGTGGCACCTTTCTAACACAACCAGCACTAACTTTCTCAACAGTGGTTCAGACAGCACAGGCTAAATCAATGTTTTTCAACCTTGGGGTCGGGACCCCACATAGGGTCGCCTGGAATTCAAACGAGGTCGCCTGAAATGTCTTGATAAAAATTACTGATAAAATATTTTTTTCAACCATTTACTGTTCTTTTTTCAAATTATGATTAAAAACACCACACCCAATCTTAAACAACTGTATTCTATACTTTCACTTTCTCAAGTATAAATCGAGTTCAAATAAAATGCAGCATACAAAAATATCTGAGCGCATCTTGATTGACGACGGTCGCCAGAAATTTTGTGATGTCAAAATGGGGTCACAAGCCAAACAAGGTTGGGAACCACTGGGCTAAATGAACAGATTAATGCAGGGCCATGCTATATGGAGGGGTAACTGCAGAGCCCCATACTTGACTGAAAGCCTGGGTGAATACACAAATCAATGCAAGGTTGAATAATGTATAAGTGGCTGAATAGCACAGTTGTGCCAGTGTCTTGACAGTACAGTCCTTTATTCTGGAAACACCCCCCACCACCTTTACTGCCTGCACACTGTTCTTTACCACAGAGCTGCACTTAATGACTGAAAAAAGGCAAAAGAAAAGACCTTTTATGGTCAAAGACAAAAGCAGATGGTTAGTGAAAATTGCTATTGAAGTTAGAGAAGAATAATATAAAACGTATTCCACCACAGTACTTTGTATATCATGGGACGGTCTTGAGATAATTTGAACTAGTAAAAATATACAAGTGCATGCATGTCAATAAATTAGAATATAAGTGTCACCACTGAACCAGACTAAGACATAAAGGCTCAGGAAAGAGATACAGAATTTGGGGTTTTCATTAGCTGTATTATATATCATTATAATTAAAAGAAATAAATACATGAAATACTTCAGTCTTTGTGTAATGAGTCTGTATAATTTATTAGTTTCACTATTTGAATTGAACGACTGAAATAAGTTAACTTTTCCATGATATTGTAATTTGTATAAATATGCCTGTATACAGTCAAATGAACTGGCCCCTCTCCTTCTCCAGTTAATACAATAGACACAGTGAGGATGAAAATGAAAAACAGGAAAAATGTAAATTTCATTGTATGTTGTATTTTACATATAACTTCATTAATAAAAACCAGACAAGCTCACATTTAGTCAAATAACACAAAGCTACAGTATTGTGCACATATTTAATATAATAATATAATAAAAAATATAATTACATATAGCAGACATATTTATCTGACTGATAATTGATGACTGCCATGTAATTTTCTAAATTAATAGTAAGAATGATGAATTGCTGTTAAAGGTGAAGATGTCAGCAGTCCAGACTATTAATGTGATGAGCTTAAATTATTAATGTAATATAATTAAAAGCTGAAGTGAGAGACTCAGTCCGACTTTATTTATTATCCATTAGAGCTCTTTGTTGTCAGTCAGTGGGATATGTGACTGGAAACTGCAGCTAGAAAATGTCCTGACAGGAAACAGGTTTCATTTTAACTGCAGCAGGTTTATTTAAGATAGTAAAATGATCATTTTTGGAAAATTAGATACCCACAGCAGTGTGTTCATGATATTGCCTGAAACTGTTGGTCTGCTTCCCTGTCAGCAGCCGGTCATACTCATCCATCTCTCCCTCCATCCAGACATGAGAGGCCGAGTCCTCGTGCCCTGTAGCCCAGGACAGGGCCTCACTCCGGGGGACAGTAGTCGGCTTTGTTCTTGTATCATGCTTCGCATTCCCCAGACCTGCCCCGGTTGCCTTCCATGCCTTCTCTGTGGGCAAGTAGGCCGGCCTGCCTGCCTGCAAGTCCAGGAACCAGCATCCATCCAGACAACCCGGTCAGCCATCCATCCATCCATTCATACAGGCAGCGACTGACTTCTTGTACCCCTCTTGGCCCAGAACAAGGCCTCTCTCTGGGGGACAGTAGTCGGCTTTGTCCCCCCTCCCTCATGCCTCACATTCCCCAGACCTGCCCTGGGTCCCCCCGCAAGGCACAGGGCACTGGGAGGGGCTCGGGCCTCTCTACGCTCCCATTTCCCTTTCTCTTTCTGATATTATCATTCTTTTAACCCTCCCTCCCTCTCCTTCACCACCACATCTCTTTTTTTTCCTGAAGGTTTCTCTTCAGCTGTAAGCTTTTACTAATGCCCTTTCTTGATCTTTCTTTTCTTTTCCCACCAGGCCATAAAACTGACAGTTAACTCTTTGACTGCCAGCCATTCTCACAGCAGCTTCCTCCAGCTTGCCAGGCATTTTCCAGCTTTTTGACTGATTTCCGTAGACCCACCATAATATTATGTACTGTTACTACATACACATTCAACCCATCAAAGGAAAGAAGAGGGTCTCTAGTTTCCAGCAAAAAAACCTGTTTGTTTCTATCTTGTTCCAGTCTTGTGAAATTGACGGTTGAATATAGGTTAGTTTAGCCAAAATGCCATTTTGGCACCAAAATCTTGAGAAAAAGAGGTTTTTGTGTCGGCTGTCATTTTCAGGTGAACCAGTACAATTGGCTCCTTTATATTTTGCTTTAGTGACGCCTCAACATCTGTACAGTTGTTCTCTTGTAAACAACAACTAAATCAACACTGACAAATGACTTTTGATGACAATAGACAAAATATTTAGCTACTGACACACACTACTGCAGCCTTTTTTCTTTCTTTTCTTTGAGTTACAACTTTTTCTTTCCTTTTTTTTAGTGTGTGTGCGTACGTGACGTGTGCGTGTGCATACGTGTGTGCATACGTGTGTGTGTGTGTGCGTGCGTGTGTGTCTGTGTGTGTGTGCGCGTGCGCGCGTGCGCGGATCAGTTCGACAGGTTTTTGTAGCCGAAACACGGCACTTTAGATCAGATCCAGCTTCCTCTGGTCAGCAGGCAGCGGTCTCACTCACTCTCTCTGTCTCACACACATCTACACACACACAGCCGACAGCTCTGGCTGACGCCCCCTGAACTCACAGCCACAGACATGTGCGCTCACAACAGAGTACAGACACTCCCACCACGTTTACCTCTCGTCACGTTCGCCGGCGCCGTCCGTTCCTCATCCACACTACTGTAGATCGCGGGGTTTTCAAGCTGCTATCCGAGTGATTTCTCGCAAAATCTGGCGACTTTCCAAACGCTCTTGACGACTAACGACGAGCGATCGACGGGGTTGTTGTTACTAACGTTTGTGCTTTGTATCACGGAGCTGCACAGAGCTTCGACGAGCTGCCGAGCCGCCATGAGCCCCGCCGCCGCCCCCTAAGCTCTCACCGGCGGCCAGAGTGTCACGGAGCGGCGCCGCTGCAGTCAGACACCCGCACCGCTCCGTGAGGGGGGGGGGAATACGCTATATTTTTTTACATCTCTCAATCCAAATGTGTTTTTCTGCACTTTATTTTGATGATACAAGTCTGATCTTCACAGAGGAGTAGGGCAAGACATTCAGCATGGCGTTGCCATTAAAAAAACGCTAAGACGAGTTATCTCGTCTTTGGCAGTCTACGCTTGGATTCGCTAAGACGAGATAACTCGTCTTTGGCAGTGAAAGAGTTAACAACCTTGTCTCTCCTCTCTCAATCTCTTACATCCGTCCTGTCTCCTTCACTCCCACACACTCCCACACACACACGGAATTACTCCAGTTTTGCCAAAATCCTCTTTTCTAATTCCGTTTTATTGGCTGGATTAGGATAAGTAGAAAACATATATATTCATGTGTGTGTGTGTGTGTGTGTGTGTGTGTGTGTTTATTATACCTGTATAATTACACTCTCTTCTCTTCCTTTATCTTCCTTAAAACACTCTTATATTCAAGTTTCCAACCTGAGAATCAGCTATTCAGCACAGGTCCAGGATCAGCACCCTCCACCGGTTCACCTCCTTTTAACCACTCACTCAACACAAAACACAAAAACCTGATCCAGCGCCAGTGGCTGTCTGTACCTACAGCCCACTTCTATTCACTGAGAAGCAGGGTGGGGGTGTAGGCCATAATTAAAGATGGCGGCCCTGCCGGCGCACAATGGCCCTGCGCAGAGAAGGCTTTTATTGCATGTATTTTTCTCAACAGGAGAGTGGGCAGTCAACCCTCTGTGAGCATTTAATTGGTTTAACAGCTGGAGAGGAGGAGGAGGAGGAGGAGGAGATGAGGTAGGTGGTGGGGGGGGGCAAGCGGGTTCAAAGGAGGAGAGGAAACAAAGACACAGGAGAAAAGTGTGAGTCACCGGGATTTTAAATTTGTTTTGTCTGACGTTTATAAATTTATCAGTGGCAGGCTGACTTTAGGTACTGTGCATCAGAGAGGGAATTAATAATTTGCAGCCCTGTCACCCCCCATCTGTACAGTGTTCGTGTGCATGAATCTGAATTCTGATCAGGAGTGTGATGCGATTGCTTAAACAAAAATGTGGCAGGCGTGGGCCCATTGGCAGGTAAACATTTCCCCTGCAGCATCATGGATATCATTATTATTATTTAGGAAGAGCGAGCATGTTATTTTATTTTTTACATTTTTTTTTGTGTCAAGATCTTATTACACACACAGCACATCCTCATACCTCCCACCCACTTGCGAGGCTGCATGTGTGTGTGTGTGTGTGTGTGTGTGTGTGTTTTCTTGAAAGGTTCTGTGTGTTTCATTTGTGTGTGTGTGTGTGTGTGTGTGTGTGTCTGTGTTCGCTTGGGTGAGTGTGGGTGCTGACAAGTGTCTTTTTGTCTGTCCTCTGCCAATAAATGAAAACTGGAGCAGAGCCTTGGGGCAAGGTGAGGCCACAACGTTCCTCTGGAGGTTTTAACTAATGGATATCCACTGTTGAGTTGGAGGACCGGCCCTCAGGGGCCTTGGTTGGGGATTAAAAATGTAATCCACTGCACACATTACCACATAGGGAGTGGAAATTACAATCTGGGGTGTTGGTGCCCACAGTTCTGTGCTTTCACTGCCACATCCCCTCCTCTTTTTATTTATTCTAATGTTGATATCGGAGTATCGGAGTATTCTTTCAGATAGATGGATACATGCTTTGTTGTCACTGCATATCAAGACACAGCAAAGTTTGGCAGACATTCACTCCTTATAGTTGCATCAAAATCAAGGAAGTCATTTTCAGTTGATTTTTGATGCTGTTTGCTCTTGATAATAACAAAGTCAAACTTTACAAACTCATTTGGGGCTTTCATCTAAAAGAATGTGTGCAAAAAGTAAAACTTTTTGACGACTCATGCAGATCATACAGTAAAGTTAAATCAGATGACAATGATAATAAATGGTTATTTATTAGTTCTCTTTGCTGCCCCACTATTTGACAAGAGTTTTACCCACTGTTAAAGTTATAAGTAACAATACACCGTGTGAGCAGTGCCATGTCTTCAGGGCAGATTGGAGGCTGCAGTGAGTCATTACTGGTCAGTGACAAGATGTGTTAGCATATTGACCTTAGTAGAGGAAGAGATGTGATGAAGACTCACAATGTTCCCTCTAGACTGGTAAGTAAGCAGCTGTTAAAGGGGAACTATGCAAGTGCGGTTGCTTTTCCTCTGTTTTGCTAACCCTCCTCCTGGCCATGTGCATTTGTTTACAACAAAGACGGCAAGAAAGCAATCAATAGAGCGATATTCTTTTATCATATACACGTTACGATGTGTATATTTGTGTAGTCTTATCCATGAACAAGAGATTACGTGTTACGTGCAAGATTGGTTTTCAGCCAAGAGACGCCAGGTGGAAGACAGAGAGCCTCCATTCTCCCTGTAACAAGTTACAAGTCATTTTTTTAACCATCACAATAACTCAAAAGCTGTTAAATCAAGGTAAAAATGTAGCATAGTTCAAATTCCTGCATAGTTCCTCTTTAATGCGAATAGTGGCTGTGTAGTGATAGAAAAACTCACAAATAGCTTATCTAATATGACTAATGATGCTCAAAGTCCACCGGTGCTCATGCTTTGACTAAGCTCCCGTCAGTGTGAGAAATTATTTTCTATTAATCTTATTTACCTTCCTTTGAGCATCAAGTGGATTCCTACATCCCCGGTGTGACTGAACACAGTAATGAAACACTAAACCTCCCAGTGTCACAACAGACTGTAGAAAATAAATCAGAAATAGTTGCAGCACATCTCATTCAATGCAAGCATAAAATCTGTTCAAGTGGAACAATGTTTCAAAATGACTCATGTCTCAATGGTCTACTACTGTAACAAAATGTTCCTAAATGAATGGTTTGTCACGACCGACACAACTCTATTTCACAATACAGCAAATGAACTTCAACTTAAAGTAAAGTAACTTTAATCAGATTTTATCACCTGTCCTGAAATACCTCACTTTATATCTCTTTATGTTGCACTGTGTATGTGTTATTTGGTGTGGAGAAGATGTTACAGAAGGTGTATTAGAGCTTTTCTTGCAGCAAGGTTGATGAGAGCAGTGAGACTGAACCAAAACAAGACAGTTGTGGGCCTGACAACCAGAACAAAGAGCTAAATGACACAAAAACATAGAGGGAAACTTCTCTGTGGGTTTGTTACCAGCTCCTCTTTCACATTACACAGAAAATTCAACCACTTGTCTTGTACATATAGTGATAGTGTTTAGATCTTATATCATGGATGACGCTATTTTGGCTCATGGTCTATTTTTCCGATGAATCATACGGATTGTGTCTTGCTGCTAACCAGCCCGTTGTTAACCGTTGAAGAGATAGTTCAACATTTTGGCAAATTGGCCCATTGCCATAAGCCCTACAGTTTTATGAGTACCTTTAATTGTTGGTGCAAGCTGTTTTTAGAACGGCGAAGCAGAGCTGCGAGCTGCTCAGAGCTACGCTATGGAGGCTCATGGGATTTCTTGGTTTCCCTCATCAAACTCATCACATACACGGAATGTTACAAGACAGAGTTGTTCTCGAAGTAAATTCATGCAAAACCGCTGATGTGCGTTTCCGTCGGGCAGTTCAGTCTCTGCATTTGCCTCTAAAAAAACACTGTCTCGTAACATTCCATTATTATCTTATAGCGTGGTGAATGTGCAGGTCACAACTTGTCCACCAGAGCGTTTTGGAGTTGTTGGATTGTGTATTTGATGAGTTTGATGAGGGAAACCAAGAAATCCCATTAGCCTCCGTAGCGTAGCTCTGAGCAGCTCGCGCCACCATTCTAAAAATAGATTGCACCGACAAATAAAGGTAACAAACCTACTCCTAAGACTATAGTGATTAAGGCAATGGGCCAACTTGCCAAAATGTTGAACTATCCCTTTAAGGAGCTAGCTCAGAAACTACAACTGAACTTTCAAATTAAATCACTAACATATAGCATATCATAAATAAACAGCTCTATTCAAATAAATTCAAAAACCTGTGAACACAAGATGGCATTGTGGGTGAGGAGTAGCGAAAGGTCGACAAACACTTTAAAGAAGCATCAAGGTCAGGACTTGCTATGTTGTGGATGTGCTCAACACCTGATATCAAGCTACGTCTGAGAAAAACATGTCATGAATTAAGTTGGAGTGGTTTAAGGAGAGAACTGATGTGAAGATGCAGGTGAAGAGTGTTTTCTTCATCAGGACATTGTGTTTTTATTAGGTTGCAACTTCTGCAGTAATCCACAGCAAATGCTACACATACTTGACACATAAAGGGGCTCTCAGCACTGTTTTTATTCTATAAGCATTATCATTAAAAAATCAAATTACCCACAAAACTCTTTAACATGCTGACGTTTGAATCTCAGAGTACTCTATAATAGTGCTTCATTATCACATGATTGCACTCCAGTCGAAAATCACATCCTTCTTCCAATTTTTTTTAATTCTGATGTCAACTATGCGTGACTACGTGAGAAGGTTCACGGCTGTGCCCTAACAATAACTCACTGGTAACAGGGGGAGTCTCTGAAAATATAGATTCATCATAAAAGCCTTAACTCAGACATAAGGATATAAGTCTACACTGAAGACATTTAGTAGTTAGATGTTACAAAATCAATGGAGAGACAATAATATGGGTTAAAAAGGGGTTCGTAAACTTCAAAGAGGTTTCCCATCCCAAACCAGCTCTGATGATCTTCCATCATTTAAAGTTATACTATTGCAATATAATGTTTTGCTTTATTGTCTATGGGATGCACCTCTGACCAACCACTTTATCCTCTTTCATTACTTCTGTTTTTCTCACTATGCTAATGGAAATATGCAGCATTGCTTCCTGCAGTACAGTCCAAAACGTGTGTGGGAGGGTGTCGTAACAGCACCACTGCCATTGTACAGACAGCAGGACTATAACATGTAAACTGTTGAAAATTCAAGGCTTCATTTACTTAATTTCCAGTCTCCTCAGGCCTCCGTTTGGTGATCTGACCTTACCTGGTATCTAAGGTTACTCACTCCACTTGAACCAGTTCAATTCCAATAATAAGTGGACAAACGGGCATGTTCTAGTAATCAATAATACCTCCACGTTCTCTTCGGTGTGTGTATTCATCAGTGCCATATCCATGATGGTATGTCCACCTTGTCACTATCAAATATTAGCTTTAGTAGAAGCCTAATGGACAAGGTGGGAGGCTGTGTAGATGGAGGGATAAACATATGTGATGTGTTGAGGAGGGATTTCCCACAGCTGCACTCCAGAGACCGAGGAGCTTATTTCACACTTCATTTCATTCTAATATCTAGAACAACAGCACGGCAAAACACACACACACACGCACACACACACACGCACGCACACACACACACACACACACACACACACACACACACACACACACACACACACACACACACACACACACACACACACACACAAACAAACAAACCTCGCTTTAATATATGCTAAATGTGGGCAAACACAAACACAGGGACATAAACCTATAAACACCATAAATGTCTGTGTTTGCAGATGGCTGTATGTACACGTTTGTATGTCAAAAGAGGGAAATTTCAGAATAAAGAGTAATGATGTGTGAGCATAACATCACGTTCGAACAAAGAGTTAGTGTGCATGTGTATCAGAGATCCAGTGTTCAGCTAATCTCTAAATAAAGATGCTGTTTGTGTGGGCTAACAAAAAATCAATACAGCACGGCTCACAACCTGTAAATTGATGCTTTTGAAATTCTATTAAATGTTTCTCTGAGGTACTGCTACAGTGCTAACAGACACATTGAAATACAATTATGAAATTATCCTTATTAAATAAATGCTGGCATGGAACAAAAGCAATGACAATACATTCTCTGGGTTATCATTCATGAAACGTGTTGATATTTTCAGTAGTCTGGACAGTTTTTATCCAACAAAGTTTGAGCAGGACAACTTTACCTTTGGATGCCAACAAGATGAAAACAGTTCAGTAGCATTGATGTTACTTTATGTTGGACTGTTATGTTGTAGCAGTGGTGAACTGACCGTGGGTCGAGATTCTGGGCCTTCAATAGGACTACAAGATCACTAGGTAGCAATCAACAATCAAAGCAAAACAACAACAGCCAGAGCCCTATGTCACATGGAAGTTCAGCATATGGTAAATGATTTTTAGTATAAAATGTATAATTTTCATACTGACTCATGTGCCTGAACACTGCAATACCCAACGTGAATCCAAACACAAGAAAAAAGGCCTGCCAGAGACACAGGGTTGCCAGATGTAAACAAACCTAGGAGGATTCATTCAGCAGTGAAACCTCAAGAGATTGTTGGCACATGTAGCACCCTGCCCTATGAACTGAGAAACTATTTATTTGGAATCACCTTTAATATTAGGGCGGGCTCTGGGTTCTTAGGTTTTGGTGTTTGGTGCCGTATTAACCTGTACTGATAAAAGGTAAGTAAATAAAGATTTGGTGCCTCCACTTAGCAGAACTTGAAACTAAATAAAATGTAAAATCCCACTAAGAATAAACAACTTTCTTCAAGTGTAACTTGTCTCTTTATATCAATGAAGTATTGACACAGCAAATTATTTCACAGCAACACAGGTAAACAATATCTTTCTTACACAAACTCTCAATATCAGTGTCACTTATTATTCCCTGAATGCAACACACTTTCAAATCTCACATTTATAACAATTGTGTGCACACAACCCAAAAAAACAAACGATGCAGGCCTGAGTCGTTGCTTGTGATCGGTGGGGTCTCAAACCTTGTGACCACTTCACTTAAGCAAGCAAAATAAAATGTAATGAGTTAATCCGGTGTATTTGTGATTGTTCGTACTCACAGTCTGTCCTCAGTCAGTTTGTATGGGTTTGGTTGGGAATGAGGATGAGGGGATGAATGTGGGGGAATGAATGAAAAGGGAGAGAGGAAAGGAGAATCCGGGGACTGCTCACTGGTCACTCACTCGGCCACTAGCCGCCGCTCGCGTCGAGGATACACGAAAAAGGTCCAAGATGTGTTGTCCTGGTCTGGATCTCTTCAGTACGCATCAGTATGACCCTGTTCCGCTGGTAAACTCTGCATTTAACACTGGAATCGAAGGAAACACTCGTACTGTAGCTCATGCTACATTGCATGTAAACGTTGTCACCTCATGTGCGTCTCGTCTCTCTCTGTTGTTTTCCGTATGTCCCAGGTGTCCCACCCCCTTAGCTTGCCTGATAGGACGCTCGTGCCCCACAACCATAGCAACCCAGCAGACTGACAGGTAGAATGAGGATATGACGAATAGGTCAGATACCTATACACTGAAGTCAACAAAATAAATGATTTACATTATATAATATCAACCATTGTTATTATTTTAACCTTTTGTATATAATATGAACTTACATGGCCTTTCTGTACTTTTTAAACGACAAATAAATACATTGTAATGAAATTAACTCATGAACAGAACATATTTATCATCAAGGGTTTTTAATATAGACAGGGCTACACACACATAAAATCCAACTTACAGTCTGTTGGGACGTCCTGGAGGAGAGGAGCCCTACTCGTAGGAGCATTGAATTTGAACCGTATGAAGATAGCGTTGTTGTGGTGTTTGACACTGACGTTAGCCAACCTGGCTAGGCTGGGTAACACACTGTTGTCAACTTTCCGTCCGGAGTTCTTTGAGGATGCATTGTATTGGTTTGGAATCACTGTTTTTTAAGGTTGCGCTTGAAAATGAGGGCAGTCCAGGTGAGCACAGTCCATACAAACAGCTGACTGATCCAATTTCTTGCCGATGAAAGACAGAAGAGGCTCTGAGTAGCCGCAGCCACCAGGTGAGGAGCTGAGCCAGCAGGTAAAGGCTGGCTGGTAGGCCAACAGGTAGGTTGAAGTTAGTCCAACACACACTGCTCACCGTATCATTTGGCAGTCTGGCAGACAGAGCCACAGAAAGTCATTTAAAGAGGAACTATGCAATATTTTACCATAACCATATAACCATTTAACCATAATCTCTTGTTTATGACCGAAATGACTACACAAATATACACGTTGCAACATTGTATATGATACAACGTTATCCATCACTCTATGGATTGCTTTCTTGTCGGCTTCATTAAAAACATATGAACATGGCCAGGATGAGGGTTAGCAAAACAGGGGGAAAGTGACTGGACTGGGCAGACTGAGAGTTTAATGAGGCGCAGTTCAGATTGCAGAGCCACAGAAAGTCGTTTAATAGAATTAGGGATTGAAGGCAGTGGCAGCTAATCGCACCAGTGTTCAGCTGACCCGAACCAGAAATGAGAATAAATTGACTGAAGGAGCTGTTAAAAAAAAACAAAAACAACTTTTTTTTCTTTTTTTGTCTCACCTTCTCCTTGTGTGCAATGGTGTCTCTCCACTGTTGCTCACAACTACAGGTCAATACATGTGTCTCCAAAAGTCTGGAGACAGAAGCAGCAGGGTTTTCAATACAAAGTGTCTGTCTTCAGTGAAGCCATCCTGTCACTGAGTTTACACCTCAGTCTGTTCTTGTTATCAGTCATTAGTAGGAGTACAGCACAATTGAGTGTTATAACCCAGACACACACGCACACAGCTCTGCATGTCACATTTAATTCATTAATCCATTGTTGTCAAGAGAAAAGGAGCCATTTAAATGTGGGTTCACAGCTGGGCCTGATTGTTTGTATATTAGGTTTGTTGTGCAGACCATATGGCAGTGGAACATAAACTCAACTATGTGTGCAAATTAACACACACACACACACACACACACACACACACACACACACACACACACACACACACACACACACACACACACACACTCACACACAAAGATGAACCTAAGAACAGCAAAAGGGGAACCCAACTTTATTTCTAACAAGTTGAGCTGGAATCTGATAACCTACCTATAGGGGAACCAACAACATTGATGGTGGCACCAGATCCGTCATGTCAGTGGCAGTTTTTCGACAAGCAGTCTCTGCATTTGCCTCGAAAACAACACTGAAAAGCGGGGGGCAGTGCTGGGGACTGCTGGGCTTGCCTGCTCCCATCATGGCTTTTGTTTGTTTTAGTTTGTTCTAATTTGGTTGTATCACTTTTATGTTTTGTATTAAATCTCCTTTTAGTTAATTTAGTGCCTTTGTGTTGTGTTTGGGTCATTGTTGGGTCCATTGTTATGCTCCTCCGGGCCAACGAAGTTTTGGGGCGCAACACTCCGTAATATAGCTCTGAGCAGCTCACGGCTCTGCTCCGCCATTCTAAAAATAGCTTGCACTGTCAATTAAATGAACTTCTGCCATGATTATAGGGATTATGACAATGGGCCAATTTGCCAAAATGTTGAACTATCCCTTTAACCATAACAAAAATGATTGGTTGTGTATAATTTGGGGGGAAATCATGGAGAGGAGTCTCAAGATGCAGAGGAGGGGGAAAAAGGTGAAAGGATGCTGATATCGCAGGACCATCCGATGATAAGACTCAGGTGAGAGAGAACGTGATCCAGCAAGAACATGCAGGAGGATGTCAGTGTGAGAAAGGAGGAGGACCTGTGATGATGGAAGGAAAAATGCCAAGAAAATTGAAGAATGTACAGCAGACTCACCTGAATGTAGTGAGGTGTCAGAGGAGGATTTTAGGATCCAGAGGAGAGAGAGAAAAGCCTGTGTGAGGTGCTGCATCAACATCTACACCACAGTCCCAGTGCAATGTCAGTAATGAACTACTGGTTCAAGTGTGGAAAAAACAAGACAGGCTGGCCATGATGGTGGCACACAGCAGAGGAGAGGATGGCAGTGGATGATGCTTACGTGGAGATGGAAAAACAGAGGAAAAATAATCAGTGCTGGTGCTGAGGAGAGACATGAAAAGAGGATGAGATGTAGCAACAGCTGCAGTGACTCTAGCTCTTGTGTATCCTGGGCTGAGGTGAAGAAGATATTAAAGCTGATGATGATGGAGACGTCAGTCAGATCTCAGGCTGCGTTCTATGATCCATCCTCCTGATGAAACACACCAGGAGAGGAGCTGATGGTGAGAAAGGAAACAACAGAGAGATCAGTCTGTGCTACTCATTCTGTGAGCGTGTTGGCACTCTGCCAACACTGACTGCTTCAGGCTTTCAGGTTTTATTTCTTAAACGAATAAGATTAAGAATAGAAAATCAGATTAATAAGAACCTAGGAAGGTGTAGGTGTTGGAAATTGAAATGCAACATATTTTTCTGACTGAGGACAAATATCAGAACCAAATGTATATGTGTAGCCGATGTCAATCTGGCACTCTGCGTTGTGTTTCTCGGTACGGACTTCCCCAGGTGGGGTTCGAACTCTGGTCTCCTGCATGACAGGCGACAATGCAAACCATTTTGCCAAGAGCTCAATGAGCATTTGGCAGCCGGTCATTTACTTGACTTTTCCTTAAAGAAATCACCTCATCAAATGTTTTCATCATCACTCCGAATGTATGAAAGATGTGATACCTTCATCTTCACTGGAGAGATAACAGCAAATGACCCTTGAAGAAATTCAAGTGGCAGATCATGTAAAAAATAAGTGTCATTGAAAATGAAATCTTTACAAAAGACAGAGTAAGAAACCATGAGCTGGAGACTGAGATGTCACCATATCATATCAAGAAAACCTTGAATAATTTCTGATTAAACACTTTTTCTTCTGCTCCTACATATAAAAATTCAGGAACCAGACTTTATGTATATTCTATGAAGTTAAGGCATATACTAGTGTTGTATCGTTGGCGAACGTTTTGTCTCAGGTCAGGCTGCAGAAAGATAAAGGAGAGACATCCACTGACTCATCAGAATCACTTCATTAATTCCCACAGGGAAATGCTTTAAGAGAAGTTCCCATACCGGGAGTCGAACCCGGGCCGCCTGGGTGAAAACCAGGAATCCTAACCGCTAGACCATATGGGACAACATGTCAAATGAATACCATCTTTGCCAAAAGTAATATAATAATTGTTCTGCATGATACTGATACTGATACTACACCTGCATTATAGCTCTGGAGTTATTTCTCGTTTCAGTCTCATCTTTAGTTCCAGTCATGTTCAGTTGTAGTAAGAATGAACAATTTAGTGTTGTTATAGTTGACTTACTGTAATACATTTATCACATTAGTATATCCAATGTATTCAATAAGTAAACCATTAAAGAATTTAAAGTCACAGGATCATGTATGTTATTGATGCTATTAGGATTTATCCTCTGAGAACAATGAATATGTTGTGCCAATCTTTCCAGTAGTTGGTGACATGGAATTTTATGGAACAAGTTAAAAGTGGCAATATATATATATATACTATACTATTTTCGTATCAGTGTGCAGGTCAGAGACACAGTCACACTTTGCTGTACACCATTGGCACCGCTGTAGGTCGACACACACAACCTAGCACACTGTTTAAAGAGAGATCGCCCTTCAGACTGAGTGTCAGTCATTACTTATATTCACTTCACCATGGACTCACACAGTGTGTGTGTGTGTGTGTGTGTGTGTGTGTGTGTGTGTGTGTGTATCCATTATGTGCTATGGTTTAAATTGTTTTATTCGTTTTATATAGTGTTATTTAAAAGCATTTTATTTTTATTTTGTTTTTATTCTGTTTTGTTTTATGTACATTTTATGTCTTATGCCGATTGTATATTTTATGTTTAATTTTGTACAGCACTTTGGTCCGCTGGGTTTTTAAAGTACTTTATAAATAAAGTTGATATGGTAGGGTACGGTATGTGTATGTATGAGTATGTTTTTTGAGCTTCACACTGAGTGGCTTCATTGCATGTTCTGATAATATTCTAATCTTAAAATCACCTATAAACCACTAACGCCACCACCTGATAGGACAAGCCACGTCCATACACACACACACACACACACACACACACACGTTCTTGCGACATCAACTTGAGGTCCCATGTGCACTGTGTGATGGGTCTCTGTATTAGCAGAATGATGGGGGAGCAGGAGGTGGAGGTGGAGGAGGAGGCGTGGTGGCATGGGGTGGAGATGATGGAGTGCAGTAGTGAGATGGAGGCGGGAGGAGAGGGTGACTGAGGGTAAAATGATGGCTCAGGGCAATGAAGATGGAAGTGGTGGCTGAAGGGAAGAAGAGAGGGCAGTGAGGCAATGATGCAGAGTTTAGAGCTGGATTTTCTCCTGTGTACCCTCATGATGTGCTCCATCACCTCTGAAACGTGAGCTGTGTCTTATGAGCTAAAATCATTTCACTTTGCCCTGTCTGCTTCCTGTGATGACTCACTTTTCACTAAAGTCTGGAAACTAAAGAGCTGGTTGTATTTCAGTGTGCAGTTTTGGCTCTTAGTTTTTTGTTTGTTTGTTCTGTTTTGTTTTTTTCCAAATATCTCATCGCACCCAAGGGCCCAATGCACCTGTAGAAAATTAAGTGAATCAGGAAAATGAAAACTGTGTCCCCGACATCCATAATGCTTATCCATGCAGTGGTGCGAGGGGGTTGGAGCCAGTCCCAGCTGACATAGGGTGAAGGCAGGGTACAACCCGAACACACAACACAAACACACTCATACTGTAGTCACACCTACAGGCAATTTTAGAGTCGCCAAAGTCATTGGGACTTTGGGAGGAAGAACCCAAGGGGATGGATCGGACTACATGCAGACGCACAGAAAGTAAAAAACTACCACTGAAATTTTGACCATATATAACACTAACCATTTGCATAATGTTAATTTCATATCATGATTAAAATTATTCGTAATTATAAGTATGCTGATGCAAAATGGCGGCTGTGCGGTGACGCTGTGTCGCTGGGCAACAGCGTTGGGTGAGCCATCTCGTCTTCTTGGAAGAACCCACACAGGCAAAGGGAGAACATCTAAATCCAGACACGGGAATTGAACCCAGAACATTTGTGCTGGGAGGACATCCAGTAAAGTAATACCTTATTATTGTTTATTTTGAAGCTTTTTTCTGTAATGAGAATGAAGAAATTTATTGATGCTGAATGTATCAGTAAAAGAAAATCTCACCAAATTTCTTTCTGCCAAAATGTCTATTTCGGTAAAACTTTTACTTTTACTCTTACTTAGGTTTCTTATGTTCATGTTCAGACTTGCACAGCAATAAACATGATCATAGGGTCATTCCCACTGCATGTCATCCATGCCCCTCCCTCTCACTGTCCCTGTCAAAATAAAACAGAGGAAATCAGACAGTTTCCTCAGAAGTCAGTGGAGATGAAAACTACATGAACTGATGGTCGTGTTTGTCCTGTCGTCCAGTTCCCCCTGCTTTCATGTTGTTCACCTCTCCCTGTGTGTTGTCTGTTGGTCAGGAGCTGGGGTCACCTGTCTGCACACCTGCAATCAATCAAGCCTCATCAGCCACCCACTCGCCTCGTTAAGGTTCATTCACCCACTCTCCAGATCGGCCACATACCTCCTTGGTTTCTGTTCCTTTGTGCCGTTGTTCTTGCTCTGCTTCTAATTGTTTTTTTTCCCTGCTCTTTTCTCTGCCCATGCAGTCTGCTAGCCTCCCTTCCCAGCATACCAGTCTCCACTTCTCCCCACCTTGTAACGGTTCGTCTCCATAGCCCCTTCGGAATCAAGTAATCCAACACGTGTTTAAAGCAGAAGTAAGCAATATTTTTGTGTTAAAATAAGTCTTAAAGCAGATATCAGTGGCACGGCCGTTTCGGCTAATGCTGTGTCAAGGCAGGCTTTTGAAACCGTAAGTTACAGCTTCAAGTCACAACTACGACTTGGTAGCGTTCCAGGTAACCCGTAGCTCGTGTTTTTACCGTCCTGTTGTCTGTGAAAGTTCCCTATAACGGCCACTCGTAACTTCCGACCCGTGAACTCGTACCAGATCGAACTGGTATGACTTCACAGGAAGGAAAAACACAAAGTACGAGTTTCCTTGAACGCACCATGAGTTAGCAGCCCCCGCCCTTGTCAGGCATCAATTGGTCCTCGTGTTACGTCACCACATTCACGCGCATCCCTTGGCTGCACACACAGCCCTTCATGCCGTTCTCTCTCCTCATTGGATAACACTTGTATCCCACAAGGAAAATTTTCTCCTCGGGTTACAGCAGAGCAGAGTGACGGAGAGACTCGTGTTTAGGCTGAAATACTTCATGTAAGTGATTGCTGACGGAAAATAGGACTATTTAGGACTTATATTAACAAAAACATTCCACTGATATCTGCTTTAAATAGTGTCTGGACCGAAACACGGGTCTGTCAGTCACTCTGCTCTGCTCTGAGCCGAGGAGAAAACTTTTCTTGTATCCTACAAGTTTTATCCAATGAGGAGAGAGAACGGCATGAAGGGCTGTGTGTGCAGCCAAGGGATGCGCGTGAATGTGGTGACGTAGGGACGAGGACCAATAGATCAATGACGAGGGCGGGGGCTGCTAACTCCGTCGGCTGACAAGAAGTTATGGTGCGTTCGGGGCAGCCCGTAACTCGTGTTTTTCCAACCTGTGAAGTCGTACCAGTTCGATCTGGTACGAGTTCACGGGTCAGAAGTTACGAGTGGCCGTTATAGTGACTTTCACAGGTAAAACAGGTCTGAAAAACACGAGTGGGTTGCCTGGAACGCTACAAAGTCGTAAGTCGTGACGTGAAGCTGTAATTTACGGTTTCAAAAGCCTGCCTGGAACGCAGCATTAGCCAAAACGACCGGATCGCTTA
>NW_028221187.1:0-5316 GCF_045865225.1 Trachurus japonicus | reverse complement strand
TAATTTTACATGAATAAAATCTCTTTTTATCATTATTTTGTGTTACATTATTGAATGATTTAGTTGTAGGCCGTGTTCTAAGCGGGATAATGTATAGTTGGTCGGTTGTTATGAAGAAATAAACCCCTTCATGTTGTATGAAACCTGTCGGGGTTTATTTCTCCATAACAACCTCCGAACTATACATTATCCCTTACTTATTCAATCGTTAATATTATTTAGCATTTCTCTTGTTTGGTTTATCTGCTCTGATGAAGAAATCCTGTTCATTTTCAACCAAAGCACCACTAGAAACCAGACTGAAACTGCCTGTTAACTATAACAATGAATTTTCCAACAAAAAAAATAGCAAGAATGCTACAGTATCTATAAATCATGAAGAGAATTTCAAAGTATTGGAGAGTCTTGTTAGAACTGACAAAGTAGTAATTTGTCTGTGCTGTGGCTGAGCCTGTTTAGACCTTGGGTTGCAGGAGGGTTGGCAGATGTCTCACAATGGAGCTAATCAGACTTCCTGCTTGGTCTAATGGCTGAATAATTGTCCCAGGCTTAGCTGTGGTCTGATAACACCCTATCAGCCCGGAGTCGTCTTACAAAGCAGACAGGGAATGGAAGGTAATGCAATAGGGAGAGCGGGCAAATTTTATTAGAGATGATAAAGAATGGATTCATAAGTCTGAACGGAAATAGCATGAAGCAGAAAGCTGCAAAGCCCATCGTTCTAAAAAAAATGGCTCACATCCTCTGACCTTTCAAACAACGAGCGAGGGAGGAGGAGGAGCTCATTGTGTGTGAGAAAATGTTCCCTTGTGTGAATTATTGTCTCACCCTCAAATGGAGTCTATTGTATGTCTCTACCATAAAAGCAAGGAAAGGGGTTTTTCAGTGAACACAGAAACAGAGAGTAACAAAGCTGCAAAGTAAAAGAACTTTGCAACTGCCAAATGAATTTGATAAATAAAACTCATTAATTAGGGACAGCAGTCCTCTTATGTTCATTGTGCATACAATTAAAGGACCTCCTGCTGATGTCCAATAGTGGTTCATTCATGTGCAAGCAAAAACTAATTTTAGTAATTCACTATATGGAAAGATATCCTTTAAACCATTAAATACATCATCTACCGCATCAGTAACTGCACTTAGAGTACATTTCATCTGCGGCACTGGTGTGGTGCAACATAGCAAATGAGAAAATAACAAAACAATGGTGATGATACAACTGAAACTGTAACTGTGAAGTTAGGGGTGAAGGCCATGTCTATCCTGTGACTTACAAAACAAAACATTGTTTTTCTTTTTCTGTACATTTACATGCAAATTTGTGCTCCACTGTACTTTTTGACCACCAACACCCATGGCCCTTTGGCCTAAATATATGCTTTAAGGGGCCGTGTCCACCAGACGCATTTTTAGCGCTCTGGGCGTCTACTTTCCATTCAAACCCTATTGAGTTGGGCGCTCACAGCGGAAAAACGACATACCCTACCACCCTACCACACATACACATACAGTATGTTTCCATGAGTTGTATCTGAGGTTCAGAACAAAGGCATATGTGGTTGCTTGTGTTGGAGGACTTACACAGACTGCATGAATTGTATTATTACAGGCAGTATGCAGTATACTGTGTCCTTACTGTATGCACCAATTTACATCAATGCAGTCTTTTCACAGACAGATGCACATACGCACACAATCTTTCACAAAACTGTCTAAGTTGGTTTAACCTGTGTTGACAGTGTTCCTGCATAATAAGAAATAAAAATAATTTTCCTCTACTATAACCGTCATTACTTCAGACGCACTCATGTGGATACAACAACCACAACCAACATAAACACACTGCAAACAAGCAAAATATACAAGCAGCTCTGAAAGGACAGATTTTGTTGCTCCCGTTTCGATGTGCTGAGCAGAACAATATTTCTCCACTTTTCACCGATAAAAGCAAATTAAAATCTCCTTACATCCTAGCAGCACGCTACTCGCTCCTTGATTCACTAAGACGTTTCAAATCAGCTTAAAAGCATCTTGGTGGAAAGCTTACAGTGTTTGTTTGTTAAACATTTGGGGCTCTGAATACAAGATCACGATGTCAAGTTGTGTTCTTTTCTACAAAAAAAAAAGAATTATCAAACAAGTTTGACAGTTGACTTGGTACAGTGCGTCCCCTAAAAACTGAAATCAATCCACTTGTCTGTTCGCTGCGGTGTTGACTGTTACACGACTGCTGTGAGGGTTGCATTCCTCACAGCCACGAGCAATGATTTTTGCATATTATGCGTATTATCTCTCTGCACCGAACAAAATGTCAATTTCTCCAGTTTCTTTAAGCACTCTGATTCTCTAGCTTGTGTCTTTTTCACTGTGCGTTTTGTGTTTTTCCAAGGCTGTGTTTTGGTGTGTAACTGAGCATCTCTGTCACATGACTGCGGTGAAAATTCATGCACAGTCTTATCACCAGCTCGCATGGTTCCTCCTTCATTGTCCACATTGGGTAAAAAGCAGAGATATTGGTTACACAGTCTTCCTTTGTCTGTCTAAATTTGTTGTGGCTAGGTGAGTCATATCTAACATAGGAAAACAGTCTTTTAAGTCTATCAATATTTCAGTTCGTCAAAACCTGTCTTTTCATCTCAGTGACATTTGAGAGAGAAGATATGACAAAGTAGATACGCGAGTGATAGTTTTTGATGTAGTGAATTTAAGCTGCAGTTCCACGTTGAAGCACGGAATGATTTCATCCAGGTTTAATTGAAAGCTGTAACATCCGCAGGTATTTTCTAATTTTGGCTTTTGTGTTCATCCATCCATCCATCCATCCATCCATCCAGTGTCTGCGCCAAGTGATGGAGTTTCAGTATCTTGGGGTCACGAGTGGGGGATTGACAGACGGATCGGTGCAGCATCAGCGGCTAAGCAGGAGTTGTACTGGACCATTGTGATGAAGAGGGAGCTGAGCCGGAAGGCAAAACTCTCCATTTACCAGTCGTTTGGGTAGTGACCAAAAGAATCAGATGGCAGATACAAGCGGGTGAAATGAGTTTCCTCTGCAAGGTGGCTGGGTTCAGCCTTAGAGATAGGGTAAGGATCTCTGACATCCTGGGAGGAGGGTGTGGGGGCTTGGAGAAGGGCTGCTGTTCTCTGTGTTGAAAGGAGCCAGTAAAGGTGGTTCAGACATCTGGTGTGGAAACCTCCTGGGCACGACTGAGCAATTAACTGAAAAAGTATCAAAACTAACATTTTGAACCTCAAGGCTTAATCTCACTCGATGCGTGCATGCATGAACTCTTGGAAAATACTGCCTCATGTTCAGTGTGTCTGTGATACTAATTTGAAGGCACATCCCAACTCCAGTCGCCACAGGACGGACTCATGAACATGCTGGAGAGAACTTAGATCTCATCTGGCCTCAGGATCCCTCAAGAGGAGCTGGAAGATGTTGCCATGGAGAGGACCACTTTGTTTGACCTGTTGCCATCACAACCCAACCTCAGCTCTTACATCTCAACAGCAGCTTGATATAGCTTTAAAGCAGTACTAAAGAACTTTCAGTTTTGGTTGAGTTTGGCGGCGCCTGTGGACCAAAGCGGTAGTGTTTTGCCTGAAGGAAGACTCCATTTCCCATGAACACTAGCGTGAAGCCCTGTAAATATCCTGCATTAAAATTAACAGAAGACATCAAAACTAAGTTTCTGTTTCCAGTGGATCATTTCAAAGTGAAAACACAAACATAATCCATTGCTAAAGTGCCGTTTTGTCTGTTCCCTCCTTGTTGTGACTCGCAAAAGTGAAAGTGAAAGTAAAGTGAGAGCCTGGTTCCTACCATGCTCCTCAAAGCTGCTTAGTGCCAGAGAAAGAGATACAGACCCCATCAGACCACGACAGAGGTGTCATTCAACTTGTTGTAAGTCGATGTATCATCACAAAAGTTATGAAAATATTTTATGAAGGTTGAAAAGTTACTTAGTGCTGGTTTAAACCGTCATATTCACGGGTCTGGGCTCCTTCTGGGACCATGTTGCCTCAGGAGACCCTGCTAGGAGATGTTCCCCCTGACAGCAACAGCTTCCAGGGTCATGGGGGCATCAAAACTCTTTTACCACAACACATGGATCTCTAGGGATCATCAAAGTAGTGCCAAGTCATGGCTATCTTGCTTAGCTGGTTACCATGTGTTTCTACTGCCAGAAAAGTACATGCATGGGGTTCCCCCAGCATTTCATAGTGGCAGCTTCCTACTTCATTTTAAAATAAAAAGCTTGTCACAGAAAGTCAGAATAATCACATTTCGTATAATGTAATATTTGGCATATTAAGCTTTAGGGAAAATGGGCAGAACTACTACAGCACATCATAAAGGCCAGCTGTCTATCAAAAAGAAACTGTTTTGATGAAATGGAAAGGAAACCTAATTTTGTGACAGAAAGCCAGGTTCTTCTAATCCAGCCCGCTAGTACTTACAGTAATGTGCCTCTTTTTCCATGATAACTATCATTATTATTGGAAATAGATGTAGCAGTAAGTGGTAGTAGTAGTAGTTGTAACAGTAAATGGTGGTCTGTAGTAGTAGTAGTAGTTAGATTTAGGGCACTGTTAGGCTATTATGCTTAAATTTAGACTTGATGTTGCAGATCAGTGGAGTGAGTTTTTTCAGATTCCCTATTGGGATAAAAACTGAAGAGAAGGAAATGTTATTAAACTCATGCAACACAGTTTGCAGTTTTTATGGAGCATGATGGCTTTAGTGCAGCATCTCTCTTCCTGCCTTTGAAACTTTTCTTTCATGCACTGATGTTACTTATAAAGGCTAATGTTCCAAGACATTATCTTAAAAGCTGCCCTATCAAATTCTAGTCTATGGCCGCCTGAGGGGGGAATTGTGGCCTCTTGTGTGTGTGTGTGTGTGTGTGTGTGTGTGTGTGTGTGTGTGTGTGTGTGTGTGTGTGTGTGTGTGTGTGTGTGTGTGTGTGTGTGTGTGTGTGTGTGTGTGTGTGTGTGTGTGTGTGTGTGTGTGTGTGTGTGTGTGTGTAAAATGACTAAGGCCAAGGCATTGTTAAAAAATAAAATAAAAAAACACATCAGCCCCATTGCAATCCAAGAAAAACTACAGTATGTATTTCATGTTTAGATTTTTTCATAAATTAAAAGGGACTGAAAACTCCCTTATAGGTTGGGATGAATAAAAAGCTCTAACTAGTCTAATGAAATCTTTTTAACTAAAACAGGGCTGCGACTGTATGTGTAATATTCAAAGTTATTTTTGTATCTGTAGTTTAGCTTTCAAATATTAATAATATACTGTAACTTAGT
>NW_028221186.1:0-6536 GCF_045865225.1 Trachurus japonicus | reverse complement strand
GAAAACACATATAGGGGAGACATAGTGCGAATTACAGGGGGGTTTGGGGGGGTTTGACCCCCCTAATTACGACTTCAACCCCCCTAAAAGAGGTACAAATAACAGATGGGGGGGTTGAAACATGTATCTTTCTTATTAGTAATCATAAATACTACAATATACAGTATTTCCATAGTCATGCCAGGAAGATGCTTGTAGTAAAATTTCAGACACCCCTAGTGGACTAAACCATTTCATTGTCTTTGCTAGGGTGTGTGTGCATGGGTCTGAATTTCGGCAGTTTAGATCTAGAATATTTTGTTGGTGACTACAAAAATTGTTTGTGTGGTACATTATGTGCCGCATGAACTGTAAAATTGTGTAAAATTTGGTTTATCATCATCTACAGACTGTAGACATTTCATTGAACAAGCAAGATACTGTAAGACTTCTGTTAACTCAAGCACACGCCTGCGCTGTACTGCGCGCTGTGTAAAATGTTGACCCCCCCAATTGTCATTGTATAATTCGCATGAGGGGAGAGCAGGGTCGAAAGTAACGGAGGGCGAAAGTAACAGAGCGATTTTCTCCGAGCCCATACAAGTCTGACATGTCTAACTTGGTCAGCATGTATATCATGCAGGACCTAACAGAACTGCAAAAAAGCTTAAGAATATGTCATACTTTGACCGAGTTACACTCAAGAACCTGTTTTCAGTGACGAAAAGTAAATTCGTTTGAGCGGTAATTTTTTGGGTTAATCAGCTGTGTTTACCATTTCAGGTGTTATAATTATGATGGTTAGACACATTAATTAGTCCTCTAACACATCATAAAGTTTGACTTGTCAGAGTTTTTCAGTATAGAAGCAGCTCAGGTTTGAGTGTCGGGAGTCGCTGGAGGGACGAAAGTAACGGCCTGTTACTTTCGTCCCTCTACACATTAACAATGAGCAATTCTGTGCAAAAAAAAAAAAAAAAAAAATCGGTCACCGTGCTACGGGAGGGATTAAAACACACAACGTAAACAATTTGACCATATATAAGTGGAGAAGTGCAGGAGGAGGGCATGACCAGTTGCTCATGGTGGTCCAGTCATAGTGGACCAGGACAACAGGCTGTCAGCAGGAGGGCAACAGAGATCTGTTCTGGCCGAGTCCCAAGGTGTAGTGTAGTAAAAAAAAAAGTTAATAAATTTTATTTAACACCAATTCACACTGTAATTTAGAGAAAATAGCAGGAATTTAGAGAAAATCAGCATGCTAATAAGCGATCTACAAACGTAAAAAAAAAAATCCAAATGAGCGTCATTGATCGTTCGTTCTAAAAATTAAATTTAATATATTTTTAAATAATATAAAGGTCACAATATGTTTGTAATCACATATTAACAAGAGCATTGTCAGACATTTTAAATAAAAACAAGAAAAATAAGAACAAGTCCAGTTTATATTGTCGTGTTACTTTTGACCCACCCCCCTGTTACTTTCGTCCCTGCCATGAGGGACGAAAGTAACAAAGCGCAGCTTCTCTTCAAAGTCAAATTACACCGACGTCGTTTCACATTTTTACAAAATAACACCTGGTATTGATAGAGAACACATATGAGATGGTGATCACAACAAAAAAATGTCTCTTTCTGTAATACTATCTTTTTAAATGACATTTATTTGAAAAATGTTACTTTCGACCCTGCTCTCCCCGGGCCTTTACTCAGACATCTCAATTCTGTGTGGAGAAATAACTTCTCATGGTCAGTTATCCTAGTTCGGTTCCTGTTTGTTAAATCCACAATAAAAGCACTGTAACAAACAGTAACCTTAATTCAGGTCCATCTTCACTGTCTCCATCACTCACCGTGCACAATGCTGGATGGACACTGAAGCATCCCCTGGCTCGATCTGGTCTTACTCCTTGTCTTGTTATGGTTCCTTTTTCACTCACTCACTCACTCACTCACTCACTCACTCACTGAGGGAGAGAGAGAGAGATGTTACCATAACTTTAGAGGACATAAGACTCACATTAATTTCCCTTATTATACCATAAGTTTTAACACCTAATCTTAACTCTTGTCTTCATATGACATTTTAGCTAATAACATTAAGCCTTGTTCTCTTGCTGTTTGTTATTGACAGAGATCTCCCCCTCTTGGCATCACAGCCTGGCACTAATAAAGGTGACACAGCAACAGCACCTAAATCCATTTTCAACTGTCTTCATCTGCATCTGTCTCTCTGATGCCCCACTCACCGAGCACATGCAGCTGTTGTAACGTTGCAGCATCTCCTGGTTTCAGACACAGTCCTTGCAGCATACACAGTATGTCATATTTTCTCAGTCCATGTTTTATGTGGAGTATGCTGCTGAGTATCTTCTTCCATTCTGTTCCTGAGTTGTGACTTGAGCAGATTCATGTGGGAGAATGTTTGTTTTATGTCTGCATTGCTCAAAGGCGTTGCAATCAAAGCCAGAGCAAGTTCTTTGAAGGTCTGGTCTCCACTGCTCTTTGTAATGGAGCAGTGAAACTCCAAACTCCTCTGCTTAACTGTCTCTCTTGTTTGTGCATATGTGGTACATTACAGCCTCCTACTGTGTTGCAAGAGCTACAAGATCAGTGGAGTAGAGCTTTCGCACTGAGACGGGCAATCAATTTGCTTGTGAAGGAATGATAGTCAGACTAAACAGTCATTCATTTGCATATCTGATGTTGAGCCTGTTGAATTCTTGATCATGGCATCTTTGCTGGTCTTTTATTAGCTGACAGTGACGCTTTCCTTCATTCCCACTGATTGAGTATGTAGGCGGGTGCATATATGAAAAAAAAACACCTAACCCTAAAAAAATTCTAACAAAAGGTTTCTCAGCTGTTTTTTATAGTATTAGATGTCCTTAATAACATACTAAAAGTTTACCAAAATTTGACCACTAGAAAGGTGTTATTTTCAAGATGGCGTCCAAGATGGATAGGAAGCCTGGGGAGACACCAGAGGTGAATAGGGTAAAATTTTTAACTAACAGATATCACCATGAAACTTCCCAAGTTTATCACTTACATTAAGACAAATATTTTTTGTATTACAAGTTTTGTCAAATTGTATGTTTAAATATGTAAATTAGGCAATATCTCATTAAATATGCGCTAATTTGCATATCCGAAATCTGAACAATGGATAAAAGCCACTTTCAAAATTCTTGTTTTATTTTGGTGACATACTAGAGTCAGAAGTTTTTACAGAGGGGATTTTGGATATCTCTCTTTATCACTCTGTAAATGAGAAAATACTAGCAGCCCTAAAAATTGAAGTTGGTCGTGTTTTTAGGAGTAAAATGTTGTATAAGAGCCCGAAATCTCCACTTCAGCAGCACTTACAGACACCAAACCTTCCAGTTTGATCCCTTTCTATAATGTGCAAACAGTGATGGATGGAAAACCACTATGTATGAGACTGGTGAGGCTTTGCATCTTAACCCTAACCTCAGTGGTAAAGAGTTCTGTGTCAAAACCATTGTGAGAATGAAAAACTGGAAAACTACTGCATGGACGTGTCTTGAAGCTTTTGTTTACACACAGGTGTAAGGAACGATGCACACACTTCAGCAGCCAAAGATGCACACACAGTTGTAGAATCAGTGCTCTCATTAATCATACGGGAGTATTGGTGGGGTTCAATACCCTTCCAGGATTCTTTGAACATGCTTGGAGCCATTTCATGGTTGATTACACCGTGCTCGCTATGGTCCAGTGCATTTTGATATCTTTATCACAAGTAGACCCAATTAACTTGCAGAGATGGTTACCAGATATAATGAATTGTGACAGGCTATGTTGGTTGGTACCTTCAACCGGTCTTGTCTTGTTTTGCTTTGAGACCATAAATCCAATGTCCAAGAACAAGATTAGCACGTTCTGAATGCATTTCACATTTGCAGAATCTGAACACTTTGAATAATCCTTTGTGTAATGGCACTTGCGTTCTGATCCTGTCTTTTTTGTCCATTTGTCTCTGTAATTGTTAGCAAAGTAGTTAAAGAAATTATTTGAATTTCTGTGGCATTTGTTTTGATTGCATTATAATGTGCTGGATAATACACAATACAAATGTTTTGCATGTTTCCTATTCTTATTTTACTGGATACTGAATTAAAATCTAGAACATTATTTTAGATTTAAAATTATAAAATGTTATCCCGCCATCCCCTTCATTGATATTATTATATATGTAACAACTATATTATCATTTCTATTTAGAAGTGTCTTCTTCAAAATACTTTGAAATGATGTATCAGTGTCATGTGGTCCATGGGGAACGTTCATGGACGTTTCACATAAAAAACATGTTAAAGAATAGACAATTAAGCTAAAATTAATCTTTAGTAAAATGTCACGTAACATACAGTAATGTTAGTTACTTCCCTTAGCACCACAGGAATAAATTGGTAACAGTAGCCTAGTAGTAGAGTACAGACATCAATGTGCTTTGTATCTTGGAACTCAGGATGGAGGAGTGTGGGAGAGCCATAACACAGTACGATGCTCAGGATGTCCTCTCCTAGTGGAGATACAGAGATGGACCTTCTCATTTTTGAGCTGCTCATCACACTTCAGAGGGAAGCTACAGGGCTGCTCCTTCTTCACATGTAAGTTTATATTATATTTCTTGCCATGTGTTTTAAACATTGAATGCCATATCTGTTCATTCAAAGCAGATTAACTGAGAATACTTCATAAGGCCACTTATTTTACCTAGGAATACTCACTCAATGTTTCTGATTATTGATTGTTGTTTGTTTGTTCTAACCCAGAGAGGGGCTATCCAGGGAAAGGATGTCACCAAGAAGACACCTATGATGGTCCAGAAGATGCCTGCCACACTGAATACACACGTCTCCACACCACTGAAGAACCTCAGGGACTTTTAATGGGACTTCATATAGGCATTGCCCCATTAAACCAGAGACTTATCATCAGTTCTGTAAGCATGTAATGTTATTGTACATCCCTGAGTTATTTTGATTTTTCTCTCTGTCGTTGTTTTAGAGAAGCAACACTGGAATAAACCCAGGGAGAGGAACAACGACCAGCAAGGTGATGATCATCTCTCCCTGACCGAGAAGATTCCTCTTTAATCAGGACTGTCCACATATACCCAGACAAAGATGAACATGAATCTACACCTCACAGAACTCTGTAAAAGGTAAAACACAACCCTCAATGGACGATTCTGAGGTAAAGCACATGCCTACTGCACAGATATCTTCTATGAGGAAACACAAGCTCTGTTTTCATGTTCGCTAAGGGGCAATTTTAGTTAAATGACATTGGGCCTCATTCACGAACCGTTCTTAAGAACAAATTTGTTCTTAAGTCCTACTTACGAAGTTTTTACGAAGATTGTGGCATTCATGAATGTTTTCTTATCCAGAATTTGTTCTTAACTAAGAACAAAATCTACGAACAGTCAGGACGCACTTTTAAGTGCTGAGACTTCTGCAAAAATAACTGATTATTGCATTTTCTTTTGTTCGGCAGTTGTATGATATTATATGATTTGAATAAGGATTATTTTCTTATCTTTTATGATGTTTTTAATAATCATATACGGCCCTGCAGTCTCATGCCCTTTTACGGGCATTGATGGGGCGGTTACCTATGCTAATCCTATGTTAATTAGACTCACCTGGCACACGCCCTCAACTTACGAGGAGATGACATAAGAACACACCTGCGAACAATTCTGAGGCTTACGAACGCGTTGATGAATCTGACGTAGGATTTTCTTAAGGAACCTCTTAAGAACAACTTAAGAAAGAATCTAAGAAGGTTCTTAAGAAGATATTGGTGAATGAGGCCCATTGTTTCCCGCAGACACTATTTGGCTGTTTTTATTTTGTTACTTAGAATATTTTTGGCTTGTTCATCTGGGACGTCTAACAGTATTTATGTTGACAATGCTTGTCTAAATAAACATTTGTGTGATTTACATCCTTTTTTATGTTGTTTATTGATTATTTAGCTATGTTTAAGTACCTGTCAGAACAATACAGTAACTCTCATTTTAACTGCATTGAAAATTGAGATTGTAGATATTCTAAACCGCTAAACTGAGTCACTTATGCCTGTTAACATTGAACGGTGAACATTTTTTTTAAATAAAGAATTTATATTTTGAAATAACTGTTGTTCCAGTTTTTATTGATCTTTTTTTTTTTTTTTTAAATAGGATTACAGTAGTGTACTGTTAAATTAGTTCATTTACAGTAACAGACTGTATTACATAATTACAGTAACATCAAGTTACTGTAAAAGTGAAATACAGTACACTGTAAAACTATATTACAGTAACTTACTGGCAACAGTGTTGCTTACTGGCAACAGTGTTGCCAGTAAGTTACTGTAAAAACCCTCTGAAATGTCTAACGGTGTACCTTATTTTTTTTAAAGGGTCCTATGTTCCCCGGTCACATACAAAGCGGGGAACATAGGACCCTTTGGGTGAACAGCGGGGAACATAGGACCCTTTTAAAAAAAAAAAAAAAAAAAAATGGTCCTATGTT
>NW_028221185.1:0-9326 GCF_045865225.1 Trachurus japonicus | reverse complement strand
AAGCCCATATACTGTATGTTACTGAGGAAGGAGAATATTACCTTCAGGCCCACAGTGTTAGATGCGTTCAAGATAGAAACACAATGAGACACATTCATTCTGTTGTGTTGGCCTAGAGGACCATGTGAACCTGGCATGGACTGACACACAGACACACGCACACAAATACACACTATCGCTAGCCATCATCTGGACACCTGCCATACAGAATTATCCTTGCAACTCTGAAAGATAACAGAAGTTACTAATAAAACTGACCACACACACCATTAGGCTGTATATTAGCTCATTCTCTATTATCTTGCAACACACACACACACACATCCTTGTAATGCTATCTTTGTGAGGACACTCATTGACATAATGTATTCCCTAGCCCCTTACTGTAACCTTAACCATCCAAAACAAATGCCTAACCTTAACCATTACTCTTAACCTAACTTAAACCTAATTATAACCTAAAGTCTTAAAGGGATAGTTCACCCTAGAATGATATTTCGCTCATTATCTACTCACCCTCATGTTGACTAAGGGCTGGAAGAATTTTCAGAGTCCACCGTCCCTTCTCTGAGTTACAGGGGGTCTTGACGTAGCAGTGCATTTCAATGCAACGGTTGCAAAGGGACACCAGAGCTCTTCGTAAAAAAACACACACAAAAAAACATCCAAATACCTCCATGATGCTCGTATGTAATGTCCGTCTTGTGCTGAAGCCCCAAATTGCGTAATTGTCCCGAAAAAAATTAAATAAGTCCACATTCCAAGCATGTTTGTAGCATTAGCTCCTAGTGTTGTTGTCCGGGTCTTCCGCTGCCAGCGCGCATGCGCAAGGTTCGCCGTAGCTGCTTCGTCCTGTTGCCTGAGTTCCTCCTCTGTCCATTCTGGCTCGTACAAATACGGCTCAGCAAAGAAATGCAGCTCGTCCTCGACATCAAAATCTTCAGCCATGGCTAAAATATGTTTTAAGAGGCCAAAATTGCACGAAAAAGTGTTGTCCCGGTGCAAGGCAGGCTATTACGGACTGCTTCTAGTCCTTCGCCGGGGTAAACAAGGAAGCGAGTCGGTCTCAGTGCGAACCTTGCGCATGCGCGCTGGCAGCGGAACCGGACAACAGACACTAGGAGCTAATGCTACAAACATGCTTGGAATGTGGACTTATTTAATTTTTTTCGGGACAATTACGCAATTTGGGGCTTCAGCACAAGACGGACATTACATACGAGCATCATGGAGGTATTTGGATGTTTTTTTGTGTGTATTTTTTTACGAAGAGCTCTGGTGTCCCTTTGCAACCGTTGCATTGAAATGCACTGCTATGCCAAGACCCCCTGTAACTCAGAGAAGGGACGGAGGACTCTGAAACTTCTTCCAGCCCTTAGTCAACATGAGGGTGAGTAGATAATGAGCGAAATATCATTCTAGGGTGAACTATCCCTTTAACCCTCAAACAGCCCTTGGAAAAAGTGAGGACCACTTCCCAAAAATGTCCTCACTCTGCTGGTTAAAAACTTGTTCCGGTCCTCACAACGTAGTATGTACAAGAACACACAGACACACACACACACACTCGTTTTACAGTATTTGAGATGACGCGTCATTGACATAATGCATTCCCTGGCCCCGTATGCTAACCATAACCATCCCAAAATTGTAGCTCAAGCCCTAAAACCAATTCTTTTTTTTCCTTTTTTTTATTCCACTTTTAGTCACAAAAATGTATTTTACAAGTCAACAGTATATAAGTGGTTTTTCTCCCCCTCACCTCTCACCACCCATCCCCACCTCCTCCACCCAATAATACCCTTACAGACAAGTAAATTACTGACAAATTCATATCAGCAGAAAAAAGAAAAGAAAAAAACAATTCTTAACCCTCAAACAGCAGTTAAATATTGTTGGGTACAGTATTTTGGCCCATGATAAACTGTTAAACCTCACAAGTATAGCTGTATAGTTTAAAGCAGAAGTAAGTGATATATTTGTGTTAATATAAGTCTTAAATAGTTATATCTTCCGACAGCAATCACTTACATAGAGTGTTTGGTCTGAAACACGGGTCTGTCAGTCCCTCTGCTCTGCTCTGAGCCGAGGAGAAAACATTTATCGTATCCTACAGTTTTTATCCAATGAGGAGAGAGAACGGCATGCAGGGCTGTGTGTGCAGCCAAGGGACGCCGTGAATGTGGCGACGTAGGGACGAGGACTGTTATGGTGCGTTCAAGGAAACTCGTTTTTTTTCCGACCTGTGAAGTCGTACCAGTTCGATCTGGTACATAGACTGTACAAAAAGACGTACTGGTACGATTTCACGGGTCGGAAGTTACGAGTGGCCGTTATAGTGACTTTCACCGGTAAAACAGGTCGGAAAAACACGAGTGGGTTGCCTGGAACGCTACAAAGTCGTAAGTTGTGACTTGAAGCTGTAATTTATGATTTCAAAAGCCTGCCTGGAACGCAGCATTAGCGAAAACGACCGGATCACTCACTTCTGCTTTAATTTTTGAACCCCACAAATATAGAAAAAACAAGGGTGCACACACACACACACACACACACACACACACACATATTGACACACACAAACTCAACAATACCAAGAATCCCTTTCACTTCTTGCTGCATCTTCATCACACAGCACCCACACTTCAAACACACCAGCAAGACGGCGCCTCTCCATCTCATCATGGAGCTGCTCTCCGCCAAACATTCACGAGCGCTCCTCAATTTCCCCCTGAAAGCACATAATTAACTAATCACGTTCATATTCATTTGAATGTATTGCCTTTCATCGCCGACAGAAATAACACAGCCGTTTGCAGAGCTAAAAACACCTCTGTGTACGGGTGTGTGTGTGTGTGTCTGTGTGTGTGTGTGCGTGCAGATTGGGTATTGATGTTCTGCCAGGTGGAGTGTGTTATGGAATGGATCAGAGAGGAGTTTGCTCCTTTTTACAGCTCTTCATTAGGTGAAAGTAGAAAGTGTTGTCTCTGCTTTTCCACGGATAAAACTTGGATTATTTAAGCTTTGTGTGTGTGTTTGCTTTTTTTTAATTTTGTGTGCGTGCGTGTGTGTGTTTGTGTATGAAAGTGACAGGATACTCATATAGAGTAACTGGGAAATTACATTATAAGAGGCTGTTTCTCTGTGTGTTAGTGTGAATGTAAACGAAAGTGATAGACTCTGTATACATCCTCACAATTACATTATGAGTGGCTATCTGTGTGTGTGTGTGTGTGTGTGTGTGTGTGTGTGTGTGTGTGCTAGTGGGCCGCATTATTGAATGAGGCAACCCAAGGTACAAATGAGAAAATGAAATAACTGCTGTATTGATTAATGTTAAGGGTCCAAACTAAATGATACAATGCTTTTAACACAGGACAGATCTCTGTTCTGGGAAGCGCTGCGTGAGGATACGGGGGTGCGGAGAAACGTACAGACAGAAACTCAATAACCTTATCTCCTCTCCTCACCTCTCCTCCCCCTCTCTTTGCTTTCTCATCTCCCCTCATTTCCTCACGTTTGTCTCTTCGCCGTCTCCCCTCTCATCCATTCGCTCCTCTTTGCCTCAAATCTCTTCGCACATCTTCCCCCTGTCGCCCTCATTTGTTCTCAAGCCCCATGTTCTCTCATTTCCTTGCTCTTGTATCCTATCTCATCCATCGACCCCCCCCCCCCCCCCCCCATTCCCCTTTCCCCCAACATCCCACACCCATCGTCACCTTTTCTCTACTTTCCCCCCTACATTTTTTGTTTGTTTCCAGATCTGCTTGCATATTCAAAATGTGAATAACTTCAAACACTCTGAAAGGTAGCATTGAAACACTTAGTGTGCGACTGTGTGTTTGTGTGTGCGCACACGCACACACGTGAGTGAGGAAGCGAGCAATGTGGGCAGATGAGATGGAGCTTGGTAATTGAGGGTTTTCCAAATGAGCCGATTGTTGCAGTGATTGTAAAACACATAAAGGATGGATGGATAAAATGAGGGATGGGGGGAGATGAAGAGAAGATAAGGAGATGGAGGATGGGGAAAGGAGGGAGGTGGGGGGAGGGGGCGGGAAGGGGCAGATTGCTGCACTTTCCTGATGTGTAGAGAAGACAAATAGAGAAAAGATCTATTTTTTTCTCTCTTTTTCCGCATGTGGCGCCGCAATTAGCATGACAATAGCAACAATCAGGTGACAGACAGCAGAGTAGGTTATTATGGTGGCCCATGGCAGGCGCTGAAGGCTTAAGTTGGTTTTAAGCGGCAAGAACACACACGCACGCGCACGCACACCTAAAAGAATGAAACAGGACGATGCAGTCAGTGGAACTAGACACTCATGCACTTGAAGTACAGCTGTACCAAATGTTAAATAATGCTAATTTAACCATTACTGCAACCACAACTGCCGCCACCACCACCGCACCGCACTTCACTACAACTACCTCTGTGGCTCAGGAGGTAGAGTGGGTTGTCCACTAATCAGAGGGTTGGTGGTTTTCGATCCGTGGCTCCACATCCAGTCCACATGTCAAATTGTCCTTAGGCAACAATACTGCAACTTGAATAGCCTGTGATACATCATAGGTGTGTGAATGTGTCTGATGGAGAAAAGCACAGTACAGTATGTAGCCAGGGGAATGTAAAGCACTTGAGTCCTTGAGACTAGAAAAGCGCTTTATAAATGTAGTCCATTTACAAGCCTACTTGTATTATCCCTACCACTGCTGCTACTAATAGTCCTTCTACTATTATGCTGACAGTGTTACTTGTAAGACGTAAGCTACATTTACAATTCTGCAGCATCTACAGGAATGAGATCTACCAGTGCCTGTTAGCATTATTGCTTCCTGTACTATGATGCTGTAATGATAAAGTGATAAAGTGTAGTCTGATTAATTAACTGTGTAAAAAGAATCAAATCTGGATGAAGTAACACCAGCAACACCTCACACTTTACAGACTTTACACACTTCACAGATCTGACTACATCCATGTTATAAGGAATAGATATAGCATTTATGTTCGTGTGTAGGTGTGTGTGTCTTCAAGTGTGAAAATGTGTGATCTTATGTAATAGTAAAATGTTCATCTTTGGGTCTCACACTACAGCTTTTGCTCCTTATACGGTATCATTTGCATCACATTAATATTTCTGCACCTGCTACTGCTACTCTAAGAGTTACCTCTGCTACTTGTGCCGCTGCTGACGCCTCCACTACCCCTACAGTACTACTGCTGATTCTGCTGCTGCTTACACCTACGCAAACCAATCCAACACACCTGAGCCCACAGCAGCCAGGGTCAGCCTGCCTGATTAGACTGAGGGCGGTGTGAAGGGACCAGCTGGTGCCGGAGAAAAAGGCCTGAAGGAATTATTGACCCATCTCAACTCTCACCCCCTTTGCTCGCACATACACACCCTGGGCTGTGACCTGTGAAATTACTGCTCCACTAGTGAGATTTGTTTCTGAGGAGCTCTATCAGCTTCTCAATGTGCCGTGAAGGCAGGTGAGAAGAGAGGCAGAAAGAAACGCGTGTTAAAGAGCAGGCAGACACTCACGCGCCACAAAAACTACACGCATAGTTTTATGTTCACAGAAGACATAAAGAGCGCCTCACTACGCTATGGCAAGTTTCTTGTCACACTGTTTCCACTGTCAACTGTGGGTTTTTTTTTTCTGCTGTCACAGAATTTCAAACATTTGACAGTAATTCCTAAATTTATTCCAGTATTTAAAATCAGAATGGTGCGTGCATCAGTGCAGAAAGAAAAGAAAGTACCATAATTATATGTCTGCCTGTCGGAATAAAACAAACACCTTTGATTCAGTTTGTTGCTGCAGTAGGCTGATCCTACAAAGGGTCAGAGGTATAACACACCAAACATTATTTAGACAATGGGAAAGAGAGAGAGGGAGAGAAAGAATGACAGAGTAAAAGGAAACAAATAAGAAATGCAGGGGTGGGGGGGTGGGGAGGGGTATGCTGCTGAATATTCATGAGGCTAAAAAAACACATCCAATTAACTTTATGAATTATTAATATTCATGATAAAAGCCTATGCATATGCATTTGCTCTTTTGTTGTTGGCCTAAGTGCCACTGAGCACCGATGTGATGGACTGAAGATCCGCGTGTGAGTGTGTGTGAGAGAGAGATAGAGGGGAAAGCTGAGGTTTATTTGCCCGTCTGCACGTTTACAATTCTGTTCCTTTGTACTGTACCAAGTACCTCCTTCCTTTTGCACGTCTGTAGATCTCACAAACATCTGCATGACGAGGTGTTGGATGAGTAGCAGAGCAGAGCGGTGGCAGTGACGTAGAGGAACGTGAATAGAAAGTGCGAGATAAACTGAATGAGCAGAAATTGCTGGTTATGAATGATATCTCTAAATGAGGCTGTGCACATCTGTGGTGGCACCTGTATCGAGTGAAGGAGCTCGAATGTAGCTGCATCATCAGGACACACAAATAGGAAGTGGAAGATTGGAGCCCTGTTGTAAATTATTTTTGCCTTGAACCTCTTTTCATGGTGAAAACCTGAATTAGGGTTGATGATGCTGATAATAATTATAATGTAATAAAGCACATTTGCTGTGTATGACGACTAATAACCATGAACTAATAACAAACATCACACAGGAGACGTTGATGTTGGATCATAAAGGTTGAGATGCTTGGTTACGTATCTATCTATCTGGACAGGGGCCGCCATATTTGTTTTCTCAAATCAACTACCTCCATTGTTTCAGGGGCGGGGAGGCATTAACGAAAGCTCTCGGCCAAATCTGCCGAGCAAACTGTGTGTGCTGCGCTAGTGTGGCTGTGGTAACAAAACCAACGGAAAAGAAGAAAAGGATGTGTTTTCAAATTTAGCCGGCTTAGTGCTGACGTACTCTGAGATTTTGGTGAGAGAGACAGAGCGAGAGAGAGGGACAGACAGCACGAGAGGGAGAGAAGAGGAGACCGGGATTGACTGAGTGAGACCGAGAGCGAGAGAATAAGAGACAGGGTTGCGATTGAATGAGGAGATTAGATGGACACTGACTGAGAGAGAGAAAGAGAGTGAGATAGGGAAATAAGACGAGAGTGGGATAGATGGTGAGAGAGAGAGAGAGGGTGTGTGTGTGTGTGTGTGATTGAGAAAGCGAGAGCCAGTGATAACAAATCAGCTATCTTGTTGAACCAGGCCTGTGTCTGTCTCACCGACATGAACACACACTCGCTCTAATTGCCTAACACAATCATGTGAAATAAACAGGTGGCTCTTTGAGAGGCGGACAGTCGCCATTCACATGCACACCCCTATGCGTCATCGGTTTGTTACCATGGTAATGGAGCTTTTATCTGATCCAGGGTCACCACCAACATCACCAACAGCTCTGCTGTGGGTAACACAGGTATGTGACACACACACGCACGCAGTGCTACAGCACACGTACAGGGAGAAGAAAGTGGAGGGTGTGTATGATTACAGAACCAAACATGTCATCAACCCACTGAAAGTTTATAGAGGTTTATATTTGTCACTCACATCTGGTGACGACACCCTCCAGCCTGATGATGTTTGGATGGTCAAACTGTCCCATGATGGAGGCCTCAGACAGGAAGTCCCTCCTCTGTTTGTCTGAGTATCCCGCCTTCAGACTCTTGATGGCCACGTAGATCTCCCTCTTCCCCTGCACGCGCAGCCGACCACTGCACACCTCCCCAAACTCTCCTACACACACAAAGGTTTGAGACAACTTATATATTATGTACTGATGAATGTCTGAGCTGCTCTATCTGTAGTTTTATAAGTTTAATAAGATCTAATATAAAATTTAAATGTTTTTTTTTTACATGTCCAAAAGTATTTAATTTTTTTTTTTTTTTTTTATACTTTATTTTTTCTTGTTTTCATAACATAAACATGAGGTCAAATACAAACATGAGGTCATATACAAACATTCTGTCACATTGAATAATACTCGTAGGTACTCGCCACAGGGTGATAAACTTTTGTTCATAATCTACGACAATTTCAGCCGTCGCACTCGGCTAGGTATGTAACCCATTTCGCCCAGTAGTCTTTCCTCTTTTCCTTCTGTAATCTCAAAATGAAAGTTATACTTTCCATACTGTATATATCTTTTATTATATTTTTCCATAGGTTCAGAGTGGGAGGTTCTCTAAGTAGCCAGCATCTGGTTATTGCTTTTTTACTTGCTGCCATGAGGATCTTTAATAAATATCTATCCCTGTTATGCAGATCCTTTGATATATTCCCCAAATAAAATGAAACACAAGTGAAGTCAATATCAAATCCCAGAATCCTCTTTGTTGTGGCTTGTACTTGGGTCCAGAAAGGTTGCAAGGCAGGGCAGGTCCAAAAAATATGAGTGTGGTCCGCCATTAATTGTCCACATTGTCTCCAGCATTGGGTCTGTGTCCTGTTTGTTTTGATTTTATTCTGGGGGTTATGAAAAACCTCACCAAGTTCTTCCAGCAGAAGCTTCTCCAACACTGTGAGTTTGTAGTCGACATCTGAGTGTGTATTATGGCAGTCCATTCCTCTGGGGAGATTACAATTTCCAACTCTCTTTCCCATTTTTGCTTTATATAATCTGTTGAGTGGGTCTTCATTAATGAAATACTTGAGTACAGATTCCCAATAATTCGTCGGGAGGACTTTGAGTTTTAAGCTCTCATGAACATTTGTGTAACCCCAGATTGTTCTTCTGTACCCTGTCCTTTCACCTCACTTTGATAATAGTGTTGTATTTGTGTGTGTCTATACAAATCCTGTCTTTCTAGACCATATTTTCCAGATATAGACTGAAAGTCCATTAATTTCCCATCCTTCACTAATGAGGAGTATGATGTAATTCCATACCTTATCCACTGTCTGTATTTTGAATCTAGGGATGCTGGCTTAAAATCTGGGTCGTATGCTGGCCACCTCAATATTATTATTTCTTTTTGGATCTGAAATTTCTTCACAAAGTCTAGCCACACATTCAGTGAAAAACAAACCCATTGATTCTGGAGATCAGGTAAGTCCTTAATAACAGAAGGGCAGCCCAACAAAGATTGTACAGGTCTACTTGATATTGATAATTCAATATCTTTCCAGTTGGCTTCATACTCGGGGTTACACCAAAGAATCAAAGGTCTTAATTGTGCTGCTACATAAAAATCCCTCAAGCATGGTAGAGCCATCCCCCCCTCTTCCCTCGGCAGCTGCAATGTATTGTATCTTATTCGTGGTTTTTTCCCTTCCCATATAAATCTTGAAATTTGCTTATCCCATACTTTAAACTGTGAGTCAGGAATTTTAAACAGTAATGATTGAAATAA
>NW_028221184.1:0-18112 GCF_045865225.1 Trachurus japonicus | reverse complement strand
AAAAATGGCATACATAAAATAAAAAGAGGAGTAAAGCAATATATTAAGCAGCAATATTTAAGCATCAAAGATGTTTAATCAAACCCACGTCGTTTGAAACAACGTTCAAAACACACAGCCAGTAACTAAGCATAAAGCCCGCTAGCTTAATGCTAACGTATAATGTGAAACGCCATAGACGGGCTAACAGAAATTAGCATCGTTAATTTAATTCTGGCTTCAGCACTGTTAACACGGCACAACATGTGGACCAGCTGGTCTTTGACCACCGACCCCGTCGGTAGTTAATGTGAACTGTACATTTAGAGCAATATAGCGCATTTACCGTTTATTACCGGGCAAGTGCGACCTGTCCATGCACCCGTGTCTGTGTGTGTGTGTGTGTGTGTGTGTGTACACGTACGTGCCACACAGTCGACATCACTTCTCCTTGATGAATCGCACACACGCTGTTGTTGTTGTGATCACGTGATCTCTGCATGCTGCAGCCGGCCGCTCTTCCTCTCTGTGGGCGGCGCACCAACATTAAGGTGCATTACCGCCACCTACTGTGTTGGAGTGTGAACGAGTCACCTAGTGATGTTCGATACCACAAATTTGCTTTCCGATCCGATACTGAGTAAAATTCAGGCTGGTATCGGCGATACCAATCCGATACCGATACTTTGTGCAAATGCACCTAATGTGCCTGGTAAATCTAATAAAATAAAAAAAAGTACTGTAATTTTAAGTCATAGCTTCCTAAGGATGCAAGACTTCAGAGTAACGTATTTATTTTAAACTCTGAACTATATTGAGGTAGTGGCCTCGTTTAGAATATAGCCGAAAATAGTGTTTCAAACACTAAAAAAAGAACATAAGTAAAATAATAAAACCATAAATTAAATAAGAATATGATAAACAAACATATATATTTTTTTAATTCATTCATTTATAATATTATTTATAATTTTCCCACAGATATTACAGACTTCGTCTTCACTGTTTGTGGCGCTGAAATAGCTCCACACCTGACTCCTTTCCGCTCCGCCATCGACTCTACACAGACTGACTTTGTGAGCAGGCGGAAGAAAAAGTAGTTCCTACCAACCGCGTGTCATTTAGACCAGATCTGAATAGTTTAGTTACTTTCCACTGTGTTCCTGTTAATGATATGCATAACCACAAATGACTGAAGTATCAAAAGTATCGATATTTTCATTTGAGTATCGATTCTAGAGCATACAGACCTGGTATCAGAAGTATCGATATTTCAGTATCGATCTGCACATCACTACTATTCATATGGGACAGAAGTGCTGGAGCGGAATAATGGACTGCTTTTATCGGAGCGTTTATATCGGAGATTTTAGATGCAGTCCGATATAATCCGATATTCGTTTTTTTGGCTGATATCGGACATAAATCCGATATCAATATCGGATCGGGACATCCCTAAATATTACCCCTATTAGTAGGTACCCCCGATGACTCACCTGTGCCCCTCTGACCAGAGGCGGCATGATGATCTGGGACCCATGTTTGGACGACACCTGCTGCCCTCCTCTCACCAGCGGTGGAGGGATGACTGTACCTGAGCTCCTGCCTGTCAAAATCTGGTCAGAGAACACCACCGTCAGAAACAATGTGACTGCGACAGTACGACGGCTTCATGCTGAGGGACACGTGTTGGAGCACTAACCTGCTGAGAGCCTTTATTGCTTGTAATTGTTCCACGGATTAGAGGAGGAGGAGCAGAGGAGCCAGACAGACCCGAGGGCTGGAAAAGATAATATATATAGATATATAAATACATAAATAAACAGAGAGAGCTTAAAGCGAGGCTGTGTGACTTTGTGTGACCATGTGCTGCTGTTTGCGTTACCTTCTGCAGAGTGTCCCTCTGTATCTGGCTCTGTCGGAGTTTCTTCAGCAGGACCAGTTTGGCCTCCTCCAGTCTCAGCTCCTCCTTCAGCTGCTTAATGATGCGCTCCCTCTCCGCTGGGCTGCTCTTCTGCACTCAACAGATCACAACATCACATTCACCACCACCCACTGTACAAAAAAGGACAAACCACTTCCCAGGCACTGAAATGTGACGTGCTGTGCCATGTTTTCAGGCGCTCTGACTTTACACATCCAGTGAGTAACTACAACTTCATAGATTAGAAAATGGCCGTTTCACACCTAGTACTACCTTCCTGTGTCCACGTTTTAATTTGTGAAAAAGCCTAGGCATGGGTTACAATTTAAACTTCAATTTAAGGATCCGTCTCATGCATTTATGTTGTTGGGTCTCACCATGAGCAGGTCAGTGTCCAGTTCCTTGAAGTGGCTCAGGCCATTCATCGGAGGACTCGGGGAGTCATTATCTGACAAGATGATCACATCATCATCATCATCTTCAGGGGACGGAGGGCGCTTCTCCCTTTTTATACTGCAGGACACAAGAGGATTGATGACAGTCAAACTTAGATTTCAGTATTTCATAAATAAAAAGCACTCACTGCTGTACGTCATGGGAGTGAAACGGGATTATTATGTAGAGTTACGCAAATAAAATATTGGCTGTTTTCTGCTGTTTGAAAGGCCATTTAATCAAATTTAACTGTTTAATATTCACTTCCCCACTTTTATTTCCCCTTAAGTACATTTAAAGATGGTTTAAGGATGTTTTTTAAGGATTAAGGACATTTTGCATTATCAGCTCATTCCAGCTCTTTAGTGAAGCTTTGTGATACAAAACATTCAAATCGAAGACTTCGTGTTGATATTTTTGTTGTCTTGTGCATCATTTTAAACCCATTTCCCCAAAGATTCACACATATTTTATACATTTGAAAATCTTGTTGAGACTATAAAAAAATGTTATTTCAGTGTTAGAACAGCGTGAGTTGGCCCCATCAGTAACATCCGTGTTCACCGAGGTCTGCTCCTCAACCACAATCATATTTTATGACCGTGGGTTGATTCGTTGCGGTAAAAACCTAACAAGTCCAGACATCTCCTCACAAAGCCTCTCTTCATGTTGATTCTCCTCCGTCAACGACAGAGCGGGGAGGGGTCGGGCAAGGTGGGAGTTAAAGCTCTGGTAAAGGTCTTTAAGTCACAATGAAAAGGCTGTTTGAGAGCACAAGCTATTGAAACAGGATATTGTGGCAGGATATAATGCACGTCTGAGGCGTTCAGGGTTAACTACATACAAGGCCTGCTGAGGAAAGTGGGATCCTTGGAGGCGGATTGGATAAACCATCACCTCTGTTGTCGGTGATTATCATGTGATAAAGCAACATTTTATACTTAACTCCTCCCAACGCATACTGTAAAGCCTCCACTGCAACGCAACTAGTTCAACTGCAGGCCAATATGTGCGAGCGGATGACCTAAATTCTTTGACTAGTGACACTCGCACACTGAAGAACATGAGTAATGTTCCCATAAAAAACAAGGAGGGCTTGTGATCACACAGATTTATGCATTTCTATGATGCATAAGAAGTCGTTAAAGTCAACGCATGACAATGTGAGGCCTGTCTCTCCTCCTTGTGTGTGTGTGTGTGTGTGTGTGTGTGTGTTGGTCTCTCTCCTCGGGGCTTAGCGCCATCATCACTTCCTGTGGATTAATCACTACTCTTCCAAAGAAGTCACATGACCTCAAAGTCATCATCACGTGACACACTCACTAACCCCCCACCCCACCCCTCCCTCCCTTCCTCCCTCCCCTCCCCTCCCCTCACTGTTCCTTCCACGGTTGAAACCATGGCAACAACCGGCTGGAACCGGTTTGTGACACACGGCTTCATTTTGTGTGTGTGAGGGGAGTTTTAGGGTTCAGGTGGTGAGTGGGGGGAAAATGGAGGTAGACCAAGAGAGAAAGTTAAACAGCACCTCTGAGCAGCCCACTCCCCACCTCCCCACCTCCCCCCTCTCTCCCATACACAGTACGTTTAAAGAACAGCATGGTTATAAAAGTCACTTTAAATATCTGTAGGTCTTTTTAGATTTTCAGGTCAGGTTTTAAATCTCTGCTCAGAACTCATTTCTATCGGAAAGCCTTCCCTGATTTTATTTGATGTCACTTAATTGTCTTGGTTTTCATTAGGGCCCGAGCGGCGACTGCAAGTCGCCCAGCGAAAGCCCTATTGTAATTCGTTCATGCCCCAACGTGCAAGTGACCCCAATGTGCAAGTGACCCCAAAGTAATCAAGTAGTGAAGTAATCATGTGGTATGGAAGACCCAGGGGGAAAAATGCTATATTGAAATTGTAATGTTTATTAGGGCCCGAGCGGCGACTGCAAGTCGCCCAGCGAAAGCCCTATTGAAATCGCGCTGTTTATTATTATTAGGCCCGAGCGGCGAGTAGCACTCGCCCAGCGAAGGCCTATTGAAATCGCGCTGTTTATTATTATTATTATTCTTCCGCGACAACATGCCCCAATTTCGCCCCTTTCCCCAACTCGAAAATGCGTGAACTTTTGCCCGGACGTCCGTCCGGATCCGACATTCGATATTTTGTGCTGCTCGCCCATGTCCGACGCGAAATGGCGAAATAGCGCCCCCTACAAAGTTCAAAAAAGCCCATAGGGAATTTGGGTCACTTTGGCAGAGACGGACGAAATTCGGTACACTTATCTACCATACCCAGATATACAAAAAAGCCTCTTAACGTATTCGTGAAATGTCGACAGGAAGTCGGCCATTTTGAATTGATCGTTTTTGGCGCCAAATTAACTCGTCCATAACGATTCGCCCGATCGGCTCCAAATTGGGTAGAGAACATCGTCAGACCTAGCTGAGCTTATCTTGTGCTCCGCAGGTCTGTAGCTCAAAGCGCTTGGCCTCTGGCGTGCCCCGAAGTTTGGCGACTGTTTCGGTGCTCGCCATGTAAATACGAATGGCTCTCATGCCCACATACTTGATCGTAGACGCTTCAAACTTGGTGCAAAAATCTATGGCGAGACCCTGAACGATCCGACATATTATTTGCCTACGTCGCTCATAGCGCCCCCCGGTGGTAACAGGAAACGTACAAAAATTCGTTAAAAATACGTAGTTGACCAAATCCACTTCGTTCCACGTCTAGTACATGCTGAACCAGTTGCTGAAGCTACATTATGAACGCTGTGAAGATACGACGAACGGCGTCCGTGTGCCGCCGCGGCGACTGATGATTTTTTGTCGTAAAATTACGTTTGCCAATTACGCGCACATACTTCGCCGTAGCCACTTGAAATTCAAAGGACATGACGTTGGCTCCGCCCTGAACGTTTTGATGTATCGACTTCCTGCCTGGCTCATAGCGCCCCCCGGTGGTAACAGGAAGTACGCAAAAATTCATTAAAAATCTATACTTCACCCGATCAACTTCATTCCACTTCTAATACATGCAGAACCAGTTGCTGAAGCTACATTATGAACGCTGTGAAGATACGACCAACGGCGTCCGTGTGCCGCCGCGGCGACTGACGATTTTTTATCGTACAATTACGTTTGCCTTTTTCGTGGCTTTAACGAAGTCGTGTCCTCACGAAATTTCATACACGGGTCAAGAATGGCGAGCTCTTTCAGCGGATAGAATCGTTTCCTATGGGCGTGGCTAAATGCCACAATAGCGCCCCCTTTAAGTTTTTCCGAAATTCTTCATAGACAAATTTCGCTTACTTTGTCGTACACATACAAAACTCGACACACACGTGTATCATACCCAAACATACAAAAAATTGAATTTGAGCCACGCCCTAAACCCAACAGGAAGTCGGCCATTTTGGTGTAGATTTTTCCCGCCTAAAATTAACTCCTCCCACAGCGTTCGCCCGATCACGTTCAAATTAGGTATACCACATCTCCAGACCTAGCTGAGCTTATCTTGTGCTCCGTGAGTCCGTAGGTCAAAGGGCGTGGCTGCCAGCGCTCAATTCACTTTGGCGTGCTCGCCATGTCCATACGAGTGGCTCTCACGCCCACATACTTCATCCAATCAACTTCAAACTTGCTGGACATGATGATGGCTCCGCCCTGAACGTCCCGATATATTCACTTCCCACGTAACTCATAGCGCCCCCCGGTGGTAACAGGAAGTGACCTGGTTTACACTTACATTGTCCGATTCACATCAAACTTCAGGTGCTTGATCCCGGTCAGCTCCTGAACGCCGCTACCCGCTTCTGGCTTCGTAGCGCCACCTAGTGGACGAACCGCACGTTGCGTTTTTCCGCTCCTGCAGCGCTTTTTCGCCATTCTCGCTTCGCGCCACGGCCCCCGCACGCCTCAGGCCCCCGCGGTCGCATGGGTCGAGCGAGGGCCGATCATCGCCGCTTGCGGCTTTAATTAGGGCCCGAGCGGCGACTGCAAGTCGCCCAGCGAAAGCCCTATTGAAATCGCGCTGTTTATTATTAGGGCCCGAGCGGCGACTGCAAGTCGCCCAGCGAAAGCCCTATTGTAATTGCTATGTTTATTATTATTATATTCTCCCTAAAATCGCATTTTTGGGGGCCTCAACATGCCCCAAAACGCGTGAATTTTGGCATGCACATCAGGCCTCGCGAAAAATTTGATATTTTAAAGTCGTTGGAAATGGGCGTGGCCAAATGGCTGAATAGCGCCCCCTACAAACACGTGTCAATGGCATCGCCATCGTCTTACTTTGTCATACACACACAAAATTCGGTACACATATGTATTATACCCAGATATACAAAAAATCCTCTTGACCTCATGACCTCAACACAACAGGAAGTCGGCCATTTTGGTTTAGATTTTTCCCGCCTAAAATTAACTCCTCCCAGAGCGATCGCCCGATCAAGTTCAAATTAGGTATACCACATCTCCAGACCTAGCTGAGCTTATCTTGTGCTCCGTGAGTCCGTAGGTCAAAGGGCGTGGCTGCCAGCGCTCAATTCACTTTGGCGTGCTCGCCATGTCCATACGAGTGGCTCTCACGCCCACATACTTCATCCAATCAACTTCAAACTTGCTGGACATGATGTTGGCTCCGCCCTGAACGTCCCGATATATTAACTTCCCACGTAACTCATAGCGCCCCCCGGTGGTAACAGGAAGTGGACTAAAATTTGGAAAATGTACATACTTTATCCCATCAACTTCATTCCACTTCTAAAACATGCAGAACCAGTTAGTGAAGTTACATTATGAACACTGTGAAGCTACGAGTAATGGCGTCCGCGTGGCGACGCCGCGACCATTCCTCGCCATGACAATACGTTTGGCTTTATGATGGCTTTAATGAACTCGTATCAACATGAAAATTGGTACACAGGTCCAGGGTCACGACCTCAACGTTTCTATGTACTCATAGGCGATCTCACTCATGTTGCCCCCTAGTGGAAACAGGAAGTGGCATATTTTACATCAACATTGTCCGATTTCCACGAAACTTCACATGTGTGATGAGGGACTGACCCTGAACACACCTGCATGCATCCCATTACTGCCCCCTAGTGGATGAACCATTAACTGCTCATAACTCCCTCATGCTTTGTCCGATTCACTCCAAACTTCACATGTGTGATGAGGGACTGACCCTGAACACACCTGCATGCATCCCATTACTGCCCCCTAGTGGATGAACCATTAACTGCTCATAACTCCCTCATGCTTTGTCCGATTCACTCCAAACTTCACATGAGTGATGAGGGGCCGCCCCTGAACGCACCCGCCCACAACTGCTTAGCGCCACCTGGTGGATGAACAAATCATTGCAGCCCCGACATGCCTCAGGCCCCGCGGTCGCATGGGTGAGCGAGGGCCCGTCATCGCCGCTTGCGGCTTTAATTAGGGCCCGAGCCTGTGTCAACGACCCAGGGAGGTCCCTATTGTTATTCGACATCCACATAAGTCGACGTGCAAGTCGACGAGTAACAACAAGTAACCAACCAAGTAATCAAGTACTCCACTGACCTGGCGCAAAATTCCCCGAAATGCTAATGTTTATTATTATTATTATTATTATTATTCCCCGCGTTCGAACACGATTTCGACCCCTTTCCCAAGCCGAGAAACGGATGAAATTTTACACGCAGGGGGGGAAGCCAAAAAATTGAGATTCTGTGGTGGTCTCGCATGTGGGCGTGGCCAAATGGCACCACAGCGCCCCCTAGAGCGCGCATAGGAAATGGCAGTCTGCGACACCGATTTGTCCGAAACTTGGTAAACATATTCATCAACCCAAGATCTTCAAAAAATCTCATTACGGACATACCCGACAACCAACAGGAAGTCGGCCATTTTGCTTCAAAGTTGGTTTACGCAAAACGAACTCCTCCTAGGGGTTACGCCCGATCGGCTCCAAATTGGGTTCAGAACATCGTCAGACCTAGCTGAGCTTATCTTGTGCTCCGCAGGTCTGTAGCTCAAAGGGGTTGGCCTCTGGCGTGCCCCGAAGTTTGGCGACTGTTTCGGTGCTCGCCATGAAAATACGAACGGCTCTCATGCCCACATACTTGATCGTAGACGCTTCAAACTTGGTGCAAAAATCTATGGCGAGACCCTGAACGATCCGACATATTATTTGCCGACGTCGCTCATAGCGCCCCCCGGTGGTAACAGGAAACGTACAAAAATTCGTTAAAAATACGTAGTTGACCAAATCGACTTCGTTACACTTCTAGTACATGCAGACCCGGATGGTGAAGCTACATCATGAACGCTTTGACCCTACGAGCAACGGCGACCGTGTGCCGCCGCGGCGAATGTGTATCATCCCAATTTAAATTACGTTTGCCTTTCACGCGCACATACTTCGTCGTAGCCACTTGAAATTTTAAGGACATGACGATGGCTCCTCCCTGAACGTTTTGATGTATCGACTTCCTGCCTGGCTCATAGCGCCCCCCGGTGGTAACAGGAAGTACGCAAAAATTCATTAAAAATCCATACTTCGCCCGATCAACTTCATTCCACTTCTAATACATGCAGAACCAGTTGCTGAAGCTACATTATGAACGCTGTGAAGATACGACGAACGGCGTCCGTGTGCCGCCGCGGCGACTGACGATTTTTTATCGTACAATTACGTTTGCCTTTTTCGTGGCTTTAACGAAGTCGTGTCCTCACGAAATTTCATACACAGGTCAAGAATGGCGAGCTCTTTCAGCGGATAGAGTCGTTTCCCATGGGCGTGGCTAAATGCCTCAATAGCGCCCCCTAGAAGTTTTTCCGAATTTCTCCATAGACAAATTTCGCTTACTTTGTCGTACACATACGAAACTCGACACACACGTGTATCATACCGAAACATACAAAAAATTGAATTGGAGCCACGCCCTAAACCCAACAGGAAGTCGGCCATTTTGGTTAGCATTTCTTTGACGCAAAACGAACTCCTCCGAGGGAGTTCGCCCGATTGACTTCAAATTGGGCACGGAACATCTCCAGACCGAGCTGATTACGGCTTGTGCTCCGCAGGTGTGTAGGTCAAAGGGCCTGGCTACTAGGGCACGGCCAAGTTCCCGAATTCAGCTAAAAAGGTTTAAATGCTATCACGCCCACAGATTTGATCGCAGCGGCTTCAAACTTGGTGCACATGATGATGGCGTGACCCTGAACGATCCGACATATTATTTTCCTACGTCACTCATAGCGCCCCCCGGTGGTAACAGGAAGTGCGCTAAAATTCTTTAAAAATACATAGTTTCCCCCATCAACTTCATTCCACTTCTAAAACATGCCGAACAAGTTGGTGAAGGTATTTCGTGAACGCTATGACGCTACGGCTAATGGCCCCCTTGTGGCGGCGACAGGAATAGCGCTCCATCGTGAACTGCCACCTCCCACGGCTTTTGCCCGATTGACTTCATATTCGCTACAGATCATCGGGAGACCGAGCTGGTCAAACACTATTAAAAGCTTTTCTCTACGTGAAACGGCGTGGCTGCTAGGGGGCGACAAATTTGGTCGACTGCTCGTTTAGTCGCCATGCTATTACGTTTGCCTTCCACGCCCACATACTTGGTCGTAGTCACTTCAAAATTTCAGTACATGATCAGGGGCCCGCCCTCTACGCCTCCATTTGATCGTACGCTAGCTCGCTCAATACGCCCCCTTGTGGACACAGGAAATGTCGCGTTTTGCATCGACATTGTCCGATCGGCTCGAAACTTCACGTGTGTGATGAGGTCACGACCCCGTACGCAACGGCCCACATCCCGTTACCGCCCCCTGGTGGACGAACCGTAAACCTGCCGTGACTCCATCGTACGTTGTCCGTTTTGCTCGAAACGTCACGTGTTCGACGAGGGGACCGCCCTCGACGCGGCCGCCCGCGTCCGGTTGCGCGCGGGGGTTTTCGAAGAGCGGCCCGGGGGTAGCGGGGACGCCGAGTGGCGTGGAGCGAGGGCCCGTCATAGCCGCTTGCGGCTTTAATTATTATTATTATTCTTGCACCTTTAAAACCCCAATTTCGCCCCTTTCCCAAAGGCGAAAATGCGTCTACTTTTGCATGGGCGTCCGGCCGGATCCGAGATTCGATATTTTTGAGTCGTCGCACACGGTCGACGCAAAATGGCGGAATAGCGCCCCCTACAAAGTCCAAAAATGCCCATAGGGAATTTTGCTAACTTTGTCCTACACTCACAAAATTTGGTACACATATGTATTATACCCAGATATGCAAAAAAGCCTCTTGACCTCATGACCTCAACCCAACAGGAAGTCGGCCATTTTGGTTTTGATTTTTCCCGCCTAAACTGAACTCCTCCCACAGCGTTCGCCCGATCAAGTTGAAATTAGGTACGCAACATCGTCATACCTAGCTGAGCTTATCTTGTGCTCCGCAGGTCTGTAGCTCAAAGGGCTTGGCCTCTGGCGTGCCCCCAAGTTTGGCGACTGTTTCGGTGCTCGCCATGTAAATACGAACGGCTCTCATGCCCACATAGTTGATCGTAGACGCTTCAAACTTGGTGCAAAAATCTATGGCGAGACCCTGAACGATCCGACATATTATTTGCCTATGTCGCTCATAGCGCCCCCGGTGGTAACAGGAAGTGAACTAAAATTCATTAAAAATACATAGTTGACCCCATCAACTTCATTCCACTTCTAAAACATGCAGAACCAGTTGGTGAAGCTACATTATGAACACTGTGAAGCTACGAGTAATGGCGTCCCTGTGGGGGCGTGGCTACCATCAATTCCTCGCCATTAAAATACGTTTGGCTTTTTGATGGCTTTAATGAACTCGTATCATCATGAAATTTGATACACAGGTCCAGGGTGGAGACCTCTTCCATCTGATAGGGGTGTCGCTCATGTGGCCCCCTAGTGGAAACCGGAAGTGCCATTTTTTGCATCAACATTGTCCGATTTCCACGAAACTTCACATGTGTGATGAGGGGCTGACCCTGAACACACCTGCACGCATCCCATTACTGCCCCCTAGTGGACGGACCTTTAACTGCTCATAACTCCCTCATGCTTTGTCCGATCTTCCACGAAACTTCACATGTGTGATGAGGGGCTGACCCTGAACACACCTGCACGCATCCCATTACTGCCCCCTAGTGGACAAACCTTTAACTGCTCATAACTCCCTCATGCTTTGTCCGATTTCCACGAAACTTCACATGTGTGATGAGGGACTGACCCTGAACACACCTGCACGCATCTCATTACTGCCCCCTAGTGGACGAACCTTTAACTGCTCATAACTCCCTCATGCTTTGTCCGATTCACTCCAAACTTCACACGACTGATGAGGGGCGGCCCCTGAACGCACCACACCACATGCGGTGACTGCCCCCTGGTGGATGAACGAAACATTGCGTTTTTGGCCTCCTTCCAGGTTTTTTCTCCATTTCTGCTCCGCGCCACGGCCCCGGCGTGCCTCAGGCCCCGCGGTGGCATGGGCGAGCGAGGGCCCGCCATCGCCGCTTGCGGCTTTAATTATTATTATTATTATTATTATTCCCACACCCTTAAAACGCCATTTTGACCCCTTTCCCAAAGGCGAAAATGCGTCTACTTTTGCATGGGTGTCCGGCCGGATCCGAAAAACGATATTTTTGAGTGGTCGCACATGGTCGACGCGAAATGGCTAAATAGCGCCCCCTACAATTTTGCCAAAAACCCATAGGGAAAAAAATGACGTTAACGAAAGCGGACCAAAATCGGCACACATATTTATCAATGCGAGATGAACAAAAAATCCTCCTATAGCGAAGCCCGAAACCCAACAGGAAGTCGGCCATTTTGGTTCAAAGTTCGTTTACGCAAAACGAACTCGTCCGAGGGGTTACGCCCGATCGGCTCCAAATTGGGTTCAGAACATCGTCAGACCTAGCTGAGCTTATCTTGTGCTCCGCAGGTCTGTAGCTCAAAGGGCTTGGCCTCTGGCGTGCCCCGAAGTTTGGCGACTGTTTCGGTGCTCGCCATGTAAATACGAACGGCTCTCATGCCCACATACTTGATCGTAGACGCTTCAAACTTGGAGCAAAAATCTATGGCGAGACCCTGAACGATCCGACATATTATTTGCCTACGTCGCTCATAGCGCCCCCCGGTGGTAACAGGAAACGTACAAAAATTCGTTAAAAATACGTAGTTCACTAAATCGACTTTGTTCCACTTCTAGTACATGCTGAACCAGTTGCTGAAGCTACATTATGAACGCTTTGAAGATACGACGAACGGCGTCCGTGTGCCGCCGCGGCGACTGACGATTTTTTGTCGTAAAATTACGTTTGCCTATTACGCGCACATACTTCGTCGTAGCCACTTGAAATTCAAAGGACATGACGTTGGCTCCGCCCTGAACGTTTTGATGTATCGACTTCCTGCCTGGCTCATAGCGCCCCCCGGTGGTAACAGGAAGTACGCAAAAATTCATTAAAAATCTATACTTCACACGATCAACTTCATTCCACTTCTAATACATGCAGAACCAGTTGCTGAAGCTACATTATGAACGCTGTGAAGATACGACGAACGGCGTCCGTGTGCCGCCGCGGCGACTGACGATTTTTTATCGTACAATTACGTTTGCCTTTTTCGTGGCTTTAACGAAGTCGTGTCCTCACGAAATTTCATACACGGGTCAAGAATGGCGAGCTCTTTCAGCAGATAGAGTCGTTTCCTATGGGCGTGGCTAAATGCCTCAATAGCGCCCCCTTGAAGTTTTTCCGAAATTCTTCATAGACAAATTTCGCTTACTTTGTCGAACACATACAAAACTCGACACACACGTGTAACATACCCAAACATACAAAAAATTGAATTGGAGCCACGCCCTAAACCCAACAGGAAGTCGGCCATTTTGGTGTAGATTTTTCCCGCCTAAAATTAACTCCTCCCAGAGCGTTCGCCCGATCAAGTTCAAATTAGGTATACCACATCTCCAGACCTCGCTGAGCTTATCTTGTGCTCCGTGAGTCCGTAGGTCAAAGGGCGTGGCTGCCAGCGCTCAATTCACTTTGGCGTGCTCGCCATGTCCATACGAGTGGCTCTCACGCCCACATACTTCATCCAATCAACTTCAAACTTGCTGGACATGATGATGGCTCCGCCCTGAACGTCCCAATATATTAACTTCCCACGTAACTCATAGCGCCCCCCGGTGGTAACAGGAAGTGTACTAAAATTTGGAAAATGTACATTCTTTGCCCCATCAACTTCATTCCACTTCTAATACATGCAGAACCAGTTGGTGAAGCTCCATCATGAACGCTGTGAAGCTACGAGTAATGGCGTCCGTGTGGGGGCGCGGCGACAATTCCTCGCCATGACAATACGTTTGCCCTTTGGATGGCTTTATTGAACTCCTATCAACATGAAAATTGGTACACAGGTCCAGGGTCACAACCTCAACGTTTCTATGTACTCATAGGCGATCTCACTCATTCGCCCCCTAGTGGAAACAGGAAGTGGCATATTTTACATCAACATTGTCCGATTTCCACGAAACTTCACATGTGTGATGAGGGACTGACCCTGAACACACCTGCACGCATCCCATTACTGCCCCCTGGTGGACGAACCTTTAACTGCTCATAATTCCTTCATGCTTTGTCCGATTCACTCCAAACTTCACATGAGTGATGAGGGGCTGCCCCTGAACGCACCCACCCACAACTGCTTAGCGCCACCTGGTGGATGAACGAAGCATTGCAGCCCCGACATGCCTCAGGCCCCGCGGTGGCATGGGCGAGCGAGGGCCCGTCATCGCCGCTTGCGGCTTTAATTATTCTTATTATTATTATTCACGCGACTCTTCTTTCCCCAATTTCGCCCCTTTCCCCAACTGGAAAAGTTGTCTAACTTTGCATGTCCCTCCGGCCTCATCCGAAATTCGATATTTTTGGGTCGTCGCACATGGTCGACGCGAAATGGCGAAATAGCGCCCCCTACAAACTTTCAAAATCCCCATAGGGAATTTGACTGACTTTGTCCGATGTTGATAAAATTTGGTACACATATGTATTATACCCAGATATGCAAAAAAGCCTCTTGACCTCATGACCTCAACCCAACAGGAAGTCGGCCATTTTGGTGTAGATTTTTTCCCGCCTAAAATTAACTCCTCCCAGAGCGTTCGCCCGAGCAAGTTGAAATTAGGTATACCACATCTCCAGACCTAGCTGAGCTTATCTTGTGCTCCGTGAGTCCGTAGGTCAAAGGGCGTGGCTGCCAGCGCTCATCAGACTTTGGCGTTCTCGCCATGTCCATACGTGTGGCTCTCACGCCCACATACTTCATCCAATCAACTTCAAACTTGCTGGACATGACGATGGCTCCTCCCTGAACGTCCCGATATATTAACTTCCCACGTAACTCATAGCGCCCCCCGGTGGTAACAGGAAGTGTACTAAAATTTTGAAAATCTACATACTTTGCCCCATCAACTTCATTCCACTTCTACAACATGCAGAACCAGTTGGTGAAGTTACATTATGAACGCTGTGAAGCTACGAGTAATGGCGTCCCTGTGGGGGCGTGGCAAACATTCCTCGCCATGACAATACGTTTGCCCTTTGGATGGCTTTATTGAACTCCTATCAACATGAAAATTGGTACACAGGTCCAGGGTCACGACCTCAACGTTTCTATGTACTCATAGGCGATATCACTCATTCGCCCCCTAGTGGAAACAGGAAGTACCATATTTTACATCAACATTGTCCGATTTCCACGAAACTTCACATGTGTGATGAGGGACTGACCCTGAACACACCTGCACGCATCCCATTACTGCCCCCTGGTGGACGAACCATCAACTGCTCATAACTCCCTCATGCTTTGTCCGATTCACTCCAAACTTCACATGAGTGATGAGGGACCGCCCCTGAACGCACCACACCACAGGCGATGACTGCCCCCTGGTGGATGAACGAAACATTGCAATTTTGGCCTCCTTCCAGGTTTTTTCTGCATTTCTGCTCCGCGCCACGGCCCCGGCGTGCCTCAGGCCCCGCGGTGGCATGGGCGAGCGAGGGCCCGCCATCGCCGCTTGCGGCTTTAATTAGGGCCCGAGCGGCGACTGCAAGTCGCCCAGCGAAAGCCCTATTGTAATTGCTATGTTTATTATTAGGGCCCGAGCCTGTGTCAACGACCCAGGGAGGTCCCTATTGTTATTCGACATGCACATTAGTCAACGTGCCAGCCGACGAGTAACAACAAGTAAGCAAGCAAGTACTCAAGTACTGCATAGACCTGGCAGCAAAAACTCCAGATATTGTAATGTTTATTATTATTATTATTATTATTCCCCCTCTTTAAACCCCAATTTGACCCCTTTGCCAAGCCGAGAAACGGACGAAACTTGGGACACACGTCGGGACTTGCGAAAATTGACGTCTGATGCTATCGCCGTTTGTGGGCGGGGCAAATTGGCAGAACAGCGCCCCCTGGAACTTTTGACCCCCGGCCATAGGGATCAAAATTTTTTTTTCTCGCAGGCTGCCCAAACTTGGTACACATATGTATCATACCCAGACATGAAAAAAATTTGTTTCGTGCGAAGCCCAAAAACCAACAGGAAGTCGGCCATTTTGGTTAGCATTTATTTTACGCAAAACGAACTCCTCCGAGGGATTACGCCCGATCGGCTCCAAATTGGGTTCAGAACATCGTCAGACCTAGCTGAGCTTATCTTGTGCTCCGCAGGTCTGTAGCTCAAAGGGGTTGGCCTCTGGCGTGCCCCGAAGTTTGGCGACTGTTTCGGTGCTCGCCATGTAAATACGAACGGCTCTCATGCCCACATACTTCATCGTAGACGCTTCAAACTTGGGGCAAAAATCTATGGAGAGACCCTGAACGATCCGACATATTATTTGCGTACGTCGCTCATAGCGCCCCCCGGTGGTAACAGGAAACGTACAAAAATTCGTTAAAAATACGTAGTTGGCCAAATCGACTTCGTTACACTTCTAGTACATGCAGACCCGGATGGTGAAGCTACATCATGAACGCTTTGACCCTACGAGCAATGGCGTCCGTGTGCCGCCGCGGCGACTGACGATTTTTTGTCGTAAAATTACGTTTCCCAATTACGCGCACATACTTCGTCGTAGCCACTTGAAATTCAAAGGACATGACGTTGGCTCCGCCCTGAACGTTTTGATGTATCGACTTCCTGCCTGGCTCATAGCGCCCCCCGGTGGTAACAGGAAGTACGCAAAAATTCGTTAAAAATCCATACTTCACCCGATCAACTTCATTCCACTTCTAATACATGCAGAACCAGTTGCTGAAGCTACATTATGAACGCTGTGAAGATACGACGAACGGCGTCCGTGTGCCGCCGCGGCGACTGACGATTTTTTATCGTACAATTACGTTTGCCTTTTTCGCGGCTTTAACGAAGTCGTGTCCTCACGAAATTTCATACACGGGTCAAGAATGGCGAGCTCTTTCAGCGGATAGAGTCGTTTCCCATGGGCGTGGTTAAATGCCTCAATAGCGCCCCCTTGAAGTTTTTCCGAAATTCTCCATAGACAAATTTCGCTTACTTTGTCGTACACATACGAAACTCGACACACACGTGTATCATACCAAAACATACCAAAAATTGAATTGGAGCCACGCCCTAAACCCAACAGGAAGTCGGCCATTTTGGTTAGCATTTCTTTGACGCAAAACGAACTCCTCCGAGGGAGTTCGCCCGATTGACTTCAAATTGGGCACGGAACATCTCCAGACTGAGCTGATTACGGCTTGTGCTCCGCAGGTGTGTAGGTCAAAGGGCGTGGCTGCTAGCGCACGGCCAAGTTCCCGAATTCAGCTAAAAAGGTTTAAATGCTATCACGCCCACAGATTTGATCGCAGCGGCTTCAAACTTGGTGCACATGATGATGGCGTGACCCTGAACGATCCGACATATTATTTTCCTACGTCACTCAGAGCGCCCCCCGGTGGTAACAGGAAGTGCGCTAAAATTCATTAAAAATACATAGTTGCCCCCATCAACTTCATTCCACTTCTAAAACATGCCGAACAAGTTGGTGAAGGTATTTCGCGAACGCTATGACGCTACGGCTAATGGCCCCCTTGTGGCGGCGACAGGAATAGCGCTCCATCGTGAACTGCCACCTCCCACGGATTTTGCCCTATTGACTTCATATTCGCTACAGATCATCGGGAGACCGAGCTGGTCAAACACTATTAAAAGCTTTTCTCTACGTGAAACGGCGTGGCTGCTAGGGGGCGACAAAGTTGGTCAACTGCTCGTTTAGTCGCCATGCTATTACGTTTGCCTTCCACGCCCACATACTTGGTCGTAGTCACTTCAAAATTTCAGTCCATGATCAGGGGCCCGCCCTCTACGCCTCCATTTGATCGTACGCTAGCTCGCTCAATACGCCCCCTTGTGGACACAGGAAATGTCGCGTTTTGCATCGACATTGTCCGATCGGCTCGAAACTTCGCATGTGTGATGAGGTCACGACCCCGTACGCAACGGCCCACATCCCGTTACCGCCCCCTGGTGGACGAACCGTAAACCTGCCGTAACTCCATCGTACGTTGTCCGTTTTGCTCGAAACGTCACGTGTTCGACGAGGGGACCGCCCTCGACGCAGCCGCCCGCGTCCGGTTGCGCGCGGGGGTTTTCGAAGAGCGGCCCGGGGGTAGCGGGGACGCCGAGTGGCGTGGAGCGAGGGCCCGTCATAGCCGCTTGCGGCTTTAA
>NW_028221183.1:0-37392 GCF_045865225.1 Trachurus japonicus | reverse complement strand
TGAAAGCATTCACACTATTGTTATTCAAATCTTTATTAGGGCCGCGGGCAATCGCACCGGGCACTACTGTTATTGTGTGGATTTTTTCTTCTTATTATTTTTCCACTTCCGGCCAACTTTCGATTCGCTACTAGTCCTGCAACTCGAAGAGTTGCAGGACATATTATATATCAAAACGTGCGTCCTGATCGGGATCGGTGTGCTATTACTTTTCTCAACAGTGTACGAATTATTCGCGACGTAAGTCGCGAAATACTGCGCAAAATTTTTGCATGTAAGTCAATGGGACGGGCGGGAAAAAAAGAGCGAAAAAGACCAATCATCGGAGTTTAACAAACGTCTACTGCTCAGGCATACTTTCACCTAGAGACTCCATTTAAACTTTAAACAGTAGACACAAGTCTTGTGTATTGTCGTATTACTCCACGTTTTGATAGGTCATATAGTTTTTGATCAATCCCTGATCAATGACCATGATCATTTTTGGAGAAATTATGAGTTTATAATGGGTGTGTATTGCATGGAATGTTCGTGTCAGAGTGCGTGACATCATCGGTTAGAGTGGGAGAGAGTGAAGAAACATTCTGTATTTTTTCTGGATAAACTGTCAGCACGGCCACAATTTTCACTCTACACACATAATTTTTTCAGAATTTGTAAGACAAACTTGTTATCTCTCATGTCATGTGCTCAAAATATCAGAGAGACTTACAGAATTGACAGAATCAGCCTCTGAGTGCGGCCACGTCTGTCTCTGCTCCTCATTGAGTCCAATACAAATATTTTCTGAGAGGAGCAGAACGGCCTGATGTTTTAAAACTGCCAGCGTCGCCAAAATATTTACTGTAGAAACACCAAATCGTACCGAAATTTTCAGTAAGTCCTTAGAGCAACGTTGATCTGTGTTTTGTTCTGATAGGAGTTACCGTTTTGTCATGCTAAGCCTAAATGTGAGACCGGTTTAGAGGCAGAAAATGGCTGTTTTTCTCCACGTTTCTGTCTGTCTCAGCCTGCGGGGGCCCCTATCGCCGTGGTAACCTCTTTGATCCTCAGGCCAGGGCTCGTTAACTTCATAAACAATCCACCTGGCGCTCGTTTAAATGTTTATAAACACAGACACAGCTAAATCAGACTGACACAGGATGCAGCTACTAACTAACTATGTGACAAGTCAGTCACACACACACACACACACACAGACTCTAGAGCCAGCTTCATGTGATTACAGTCACACACACACACACACACACACACACACCTTCATGTGATTAAAACACAGTTAACGTGCAACAGAATTTAAACTTAAACCATGATTTAATCTGGTTTTAAAGTTAAACCTTGTTGGTGTCACACACACACACACACACACACACACACACACACACACACACACACACACACACACACACACACACACACACACAAACACACACACACACACACACACACACACACACACAGTTAACCTAATGTGGTTACAGCTCCTCCATATCAGTGCTTATAGAAAGATGATCATGTGTCTGTCTGATCAGCTCTGTCTTGCGCTTAAGATCGTGGGTTTGATTCCCATGTTGACAGAGATGGCAAAATCGGCAGTAGCCCCGCGGCCCATTCAAAATTTCCCGAGAGGAAATTTTCTAGTTATTAATATTATTATTATTCTTACTTCTTCCCTTTTTTGGCCCTTAACTACTTCTTCATACTTTCTACTATTCAAACAATTCATATATCAAAACGTGCGGCTTCTTCAGGAGATCATTGGATGTATTCAACTTTTTCATATCATTCATACTTTTCAAAATATTCAAACTTTATTGAAAAAATTTTCCCCATAGGAATACATTGAATCGGTCTTCAAACTGTTCAAATCCTCTCCTTCTTTGAACTTCAACTGCTTCAACATACTTTCACCTACAGACCTCATTCAACTTTTAAAATGTTCACAAAACTTTCAAGTATTCACGGTATATTCAACTTTTTCATATCTTCTACCATTATTGATCAGTACACTTCAACTGTTCATGATCATTTTTTGACGAAATTCAAATTTAACATGCAAGTCAATGGCACGGAATTTTCAGAGCTAGAGTGATGATGACATCAGCTAGAGTGACAGAGAGTCTAAAAATCCTCTGACACTTTGCTCTCTGCAGCTACTAACTAACTATGTGTCAAGTCAGTCACACACACACACACAGACTCTAGAGCCAGCTTCATGTGATTACAGTCACACACACACAAACACACACACACCTTCATGTGATTAAAACACAGTTAACGTGCAACAGAATTTAAACTTAAACCATGATTTAATCTGGTTTTAAAGTTAAACCTTGTTGGTGTCACACACACACACACACACAAACACACACGCACGCACACACACACACACACACACACACACACACACACACACACACACACACAGTTAACCTAATGTGGTTACAGCTCCTCCATATCAGTGCTTATAGAAAGATGATCATGTGTCTGTCTGATCAGCTCTGTCTTGACCTTAAGATCGTGGGTTTGATTCCCATGTTGACAGAGATGGCACAACCCGCAGTAGCTCCCGTGGCCCATTCAAAATTTCCCGAGAGGAAATTTTCTAGTTAGGGTGAATGCTGAAAGCATTCACACTATTGTTATTCAAATCTTTATTATTAGGGTGAATGCTGAAAGCATTCACACTATTGTTATTCAAATCTTTATTATTATTATTATTATTATTAGGGTGAATGCTGAAAGCATTCACACTATTGTTATTCAAATCTTTATTATTATTATTATTATTATTAGGGTGAATGCTGAAAGCATTCACACTATTGTTATTCAAATCTTTATTATTATTATTATTATTATTCTGTACACTTCTTCCGTTTTTCGGTCTTTAACTACTTCTTCATACTTTCTACTATTCAAACAATTCATATATCAAAACGTGCAGCTTCTTCAGGAGATCATTGGATCCATTCAACTTTTTCATTATCATTCATACTTTTCAAAATATTCAAACTTTATTGAAATTTTTTTCCCATAGGAATACATTGAAACTGTCTTCAAACTCTTAAAATCTTCTCCTTCTTTGAACTTCAACTGCTTCAACATACTTTCACCTACAGACTTCATTCAACTTTTAAAACGTTCACAAAACTTTCAAGTATTCACGGTACATTCAACTTTTTCATATCTTCTACCATTATTGATCAGTACCCTTCAACTGTTCATGATAATTTTTTGACAAAATTCAAATTTAACATGCAAGTCAATGGCACGGAATTTTCAGAGCTAGAGTGGTGATGACATCAGCTAGAGTGACAGAGGTTCAAAAAATCCTCTGACACTTTGCTCTCTAACCTGTCACCACGGCCACAAATTTCACTCTGGACACATAATTTTCCCCCACTTTGGTAGACAAACTTGTCCTGTGTCTCACAGTGTGCTCGAAAACGCAGAGAGGCTAACAGAATTTAAACTCGGAGCCTCTAAGTGCAGCCAGTTCCCACTCTTCCTCTCATTGACTCCCATTGTAAAGTAGGAGCAGATTTTCTGAGAAAAGCAGAAATGACCTCCTTATCTTTCCTGCGACGGTGAGAAAAGTTTTTGCCCTACAAACATTTAATGCACATTGGCTCGCTCAGGAAGGTCTCCTTGCCCCGATAGTCATGACCACATTCTGGTAAGAGGTACGGTTCTCTTTTCAGAGGCTGTTGTTCGGAGCTGCACAGAGCTCAAATCTCACTGCTCTGCTCTGTGTGGTGCAGACAGAGAGAGAGACACACACACACACACACACACACACACACACACACACACACACACACACACACACACACACACACACACACACACACACACACACACACACAGACAGAGAGACACACAACCACAGACACACAGAGACAAACTGGCTTACAGCTCATAATCAGCCTCTAAATGAGTTCATATCTTTGAGGGGAATTTTTAAACATCTCTAATAATTTATTTCTCTTACATTTCAGTTTATTCTTGTAATGGAGATTTCAGGATTTGGAGCTTCTTCATGTCCTGACTTTCCTCTTTAACCCTTTACTTTGAAGGACTTGAACTTTTTCTCATTAATTCCAACAATTCAGACCATTTAAGGACTTTCACATTTTTCATTTATGAATGTATATCTTCACACTCTTTTTTTAAACGTATCTTAAACAATTCTGGCATCATTCAGTCTCTTTCTTTCTTTCTTTCTTTCTACTCCCTTTCTCTTTCTTTTTACTTCATTCCTTGTTTCCTTGTTTCTACCCCATTTCTATATATACCCCAGTTCTCATAATGGATATTTCAGGATTTGGAGCTTCTTCATGTCCTGACTTTAGACTTTTCCACCTTCAATCCTTACATTTTACTTTGAAGGACTTGGACTTTTTCCTCATTAATTCCAACAATTCAGGCCATTTCTCAACCATGTAAGGAGTTTCATATTTTTCATTTATAAATTTATATTTTCACACTATTTTTTACACTTAAACAATTCTGGGATTTGCATCCATTCCCTATCATTCAGTCTCTTGCTTACAAGTTATACACTTCAGGTATTGCTTCGTTTTTATACATATTTGTTCAACAAATACTTTCAAGCTCTTAATATATTTATTAATTTGAGTAGACCTATTTTTTCCACACCAATCTTCAAAAATTCAAGCAATTTTCCAACATCCTTCTTATAAGTTCTTCTTTTTAATTTTTTTCTCAACTATTTCAGATTTCAACCATTCAACTGTTAAACTATAAAGATGCAGGATTTCTACATTTTCCTCAAACTTTTTATTAACATGTTTAACTTTTACCCTTCAGATATGTTGTAGTTATTTTTAGTTATTCTGCCCTTTAACGGATTGTAACTACTTCTATATTATTCTACTTTTACACTTCAGATATTGTTTCATCTATAGATACTTATCAGTAGGTGACGTCACGGTACGTTCCACCTGGCCGCCGCCATGCTGGGTACCGAACACTGAGTTAACCTCTATTCAGCTCAGTGCAGCCACGTCCTCTCTGACCAGAAATGACTGCTGCCTGATGTAGTTTGGATATGGATATTTCTCATTTTGATGGCCTTGCATTGAAAGCACACACCTCCAGCACCTTTCTGCTGAGACGATCTTTGACAGCGCGGTGCGCCGCTCTCTCTCCCGTTAAAACTTAATCTAGCTCACCCAGCGGACCTCTCTCTCTCTCTCGCTCACTGTCTCTCTCCTGTTACTTATATGTGTTTAACCAAATACACGAAAAGCCAAATCAAATCAAAAATGCGTAGCCCACTTCTTTTTTCTTTTTTAACTCACAGACATTTTCATAAAGTAATAAAATATCTGGACATTTTGCCATCGTTAACATTGAGACAAAAGGCTGCAGGAATGGAAGAAGAATTCGGCAAATCATCTTATCACGCAAAAAGGCACAACAAACAGGTTTTGCACAATGGTTTGCACAAATAAGTCTTAATATGCGCAACACCTTCTCATCACAATCCACGCCATCTACACAGTTACGTTATCAGCTGTTATTAAAACCCAACTCATCAGGACGCGATGACCACCACTCACATTAAACAAACCGTTAACTATTAATCCACACTCAAACCGAGGCAACAATAGTGTTAACTGTACTCAACAAGCTGTTATTACAAGGTTTACAACAGATATGACAGACAACCTGGGCCGTGTGTGTGTGTGTGTGTGTGTGTGTGTGTGTGTGTGTGTGTGTGTGTGTGTGTGTGCGCGCGTGTGCGTGTATAAGAAAGGGAGGGAGGGAGGGAGGGAGAGAGAGAAAGTAGGTAAAAGCTGCTAGCTGTTAGCTACCGTAGCTCAGGCGTCGGTCTCCCGTCAGGTAAAAGCTGCCGTTTATTCCTCAGATGAAGCTCATGTTTAGCCTCTCTGGTACAGTTATCCATCACTGCTGTTGAATTAGCCGCTAAACTGCTGGACGCTAAAACCGAGGGGGCGTCTGTGTGTTTACAATTCACGAAAGCAACGTGAACGTACGTGCTGCTCACACTCAGTAGAGTGAGGCAGCCTCCCTTGGCGTACATGTCTCCCAAGCTGTTTAATGACGGTAAAAAATGAAACAGAAAGTAAATATCCTGCATAGTTTCTCTTTTCTGTGCTGCGCTGATCAGAGCGGCGTCCCTACCTAACGTTAGTGTATTTTACTTAGCAACGATCTGTTAAACAGGAATAACAGACTGTTAAATGCAAAATCAAGATGTAAATAAATATCAGAAATATCAATAAATTATCGGAATACGACATTCAATAGTGCCATGTAATAAAAAAAGGTTTATCCACTATTTTTGTGAGATTTGATGTCACAGCCCATAGACTGCCTTTGGAAGTCGGTACCCAAGATGGCGCTGTGACCGGCTGCGAACGCTGTGTGACGTCACGTGATATCTATCAATATTAGTAATGGTTCAAAAAAAAAATTCTAACTGTTTTAAATAACAACAAATGCATCCATTCCATATCATTCAGCCTCCTGCTTACAAGTAATTTTCCAAACATTTCTTACAAATTCAACGTCCTTCTTATAAGTTTTACTTTTTAATCTTTTCTCACGTATTTCAGATTTCAACCCTTCTACTCTTACATGCTCGACTTTTAGCCTTCAGATATGATGTAGTTATTCTAACTTATCCTTCCCTTTAAAGGATTGTAACAACTTCTATGTTATTTTACTTTTATTCCTCAGATATTCTTTCATAAATTAGTAATGGTTCAACAATGTTTTCAAGCCACCAGTTTTAAACTTCTTTGAGTAGACTCAAGCTTTTCAATTCATTCATACTATTCTTAATTAATTCAAGTAATTACCACCCATTTCATACATCCTCCATCTTTCATCTTCTACTTTTACTATTCAGATATTGTTTAATCTACATTAGTAATGGTTCAAAAAATGTTTTCAAACTGTTTAAAATAAATCTGAGTGCACTTTAACCTTTCAATTCATTCATACTATTCTTCACTAATTCAAGTAATTAGCACCCATTTCATACATCCTCCATCTTTCATCTTCTACTTTTACCATTCAGATATTGTTTAATCTACATTAGTAATGGTTCAAAAATGTTTTCAAACTGTCAGTTTTAAGTAAATCTGAGTAGACTTCAGACTTTTAATTTCTTCATACTGATCTTCAACAATTCAAGTAATTTCAAACCATTTCATACTCTTCATATATTCAAGATTTCTTCAGCAGTTTCTTAACTTAATTCAGCATAGTTTCAACAATTTATTCAGCTCATTCAGCTTCCAGCTTTCAGCATTCACCCGTATTTCCTTCAGGAAATGCATTCTCTAGTTATTATTATTATTCTGTACACTTCTTCCGTTTTTCGGTCTTTAACTACTTCTTCATACTTTCTACTATTCAAACAATTCACATATCAAAACGTGCAGCTTCTTCAGGAGATCATTGGATCCATTCAACTTTTTCATTATCATTCATACTTTTCAAAATATTCAAACTTTATTGAAAAATTTTTCCCATAGGAATACATTGAAACTGTCTTCAAACTCTTAAAATCTTCTCCTTCTTTGAACTTCAACTGCTTCAACATACTTTCACCTACAGACTTCATTCAACTTTTAAAACGTTCACAAAACTTTCAAGTATTCACGGTACATTCAACTTTTTCATATCTTCTACCATTATTGATCAGTACCCTTCAACTGTTCATGATAATTTTTTGACAAAATTCAAATTTAACATGCAAGTCAATGGCACGGAATTTTCAGAGTTAGAGTGGTGATGACATCAGCTAGAGTGACAGAGGTTCAAAAAATCCTCTGACACTTTGCTCTCTAACCTGTCACCACGGCCACAAATTTCACTCTGGACACATAATTTTCCCCCACTTTGGTAGACAAACTTGTGCTGTGTCTCACAGTGTGCTCGAAAACGCAGAGAGGCTAACAGAATTTAAACTGGGAGCCTCTAAGTGCAGCCAGTTCCCTCTCTTCCTCTCATTCACTCCCATTGTAAAGTAGGAGCAGATTTTCTGAGAAAAGCAGAAATGACCTCCTTATCTTTCCTGCGACTGTGAGAAAAGTTTTTGCCCTACAAACATTTAATGCACATTGGCTCGCTCAGGAAGGTCTCCTTGCCCCGATAGTCATGACCACATTCTGGTAAGAGGTATGGTTCTCTTTTCAGAGGCTGTTGTTCAGAGCTGCACAGAGCTCAAATCTCACTGCTCTGCTCTGTGTGGTGCAGACACAGAGAGAGAGACACACACACACACACACACACACACACACACACACACAGACAGAGAGACACACAACCACAGAGACACACTGGCTTACAGCTCATAATCAGCCTCTAAATGAGTTCATATCTTTGAGGGGAATTTTTAAACATCTCTAATAATTTATTTCTCTTACATTTCAGTTTATTCTTGTAATGGAGATTTCAGGATTTGGAGCTTCTTCATGTCCTGACTTTCCTCTTTAACCCTTTACTTTGAAGGACTTGAACTTTTTCTCATTAATTCCAACAATTCAGACCATTTAAGGACTTTCACATTTTTCATTTAAGAATGTATATCTTCACACTCTTTTTTTAAACGTATCTTAAACAATTCTGGCATCATTCAGTCTCTTTCTTTCTTTCTTTCTTTCTTTCTTTCTTTCTACTCCCTTTCTCTTTCTTTTTACTTCATTCCTTGTTTCCTTGTTTCTACCCCATTTCTATATATACCCCAGTTCTCATAATGGATATTTCAGGATTTGGAGCTTCTTCATGTCCTGACTTTAGACTTTTCCACCTTCAATCCTTACATTTTACTTTGAAGGACTTGGACTTTTTCCTCATTAATTCCAACAATTCAGGCCATTTCTCAACCATGTAAGGAGTTTCATATTTTTCATTTATAAATTTATATTTTCACACTATTTTTTACACTTAAACAATTCTGGGATTTGCATCCATTCCCTATCATTCAGTCTCTTGCTTACAAGTTATACACTTCAGGTATTGCTTCATTTTTATACATATTTGTTCAACAAATACTTTCAAGCTCTTAATATATTTATTCATTTGAGTAGACCTATTTTTTCCACACCAATCTTCAAAAATTGAAGCAATTTTCCAACATCCTTCTTATAAGTTCTTCTTTTTAATTTTTTTTCTCAACTATTTCAGATTTCAACCATTCAACTGTTAAACTATAAAGATGCAGGATTTCTACATTTTCCTCAAACTTTTTATTAACATGTTTAACTTTTACCCTTCAGATATGTTGTAGTTATTTTTAGTTATTCTGCCCTTTAACGGATTGTAACTACTTCTATATTATTCTACTTTTACACTTCAGATATTGTTTCATCTATATTAGTAATGGTTCAAAAAAAAAATTCTAACTGTTTTAAATAACAACAAATGCATCCATTCCATATCATTCAGCCTCCTGCTTACAAGTAATTTTCCAAACATTTCTTACAAATTCAACGTCCTTCTTATAAGTTTTACTTTTTAATCTTTTCTCACGTATTTCAGATTTCAACCCTTCTACTCTTACATGCTCGACTTTTAGCCTTCAGATATGATGTAGTTATTCTAACTTATCCTTCCCTTTAAAGGATTGTAACAACTTCTATGTTATTTTACTTTTATTCCTCAGATATTCTTTCATATATTAGTAATGGTTCAACAATGTTTTCAAGCCACCAGTTTTAAACTTCTTTGAGTAGACTCAAGCTTTTCAATTCATTCATACTATTCTTCATTAATTCAAGTAATTACCACCCATTTCATACATCCTCCATCTTTCATCTTGTACTTTTACTATTCAGATATTGTTTAATCTACATTAGTAATGGTTCAAAAATGTTTTCAAACTGTCAGTTTTAAGTAAATCTGAGTAGACTTCAGACTTTCAATTTCTTCATACTGATCTTCAACAATTCAAGTCATTTCAAACCATTTCATACTCTTCATATATTATTTCATCTCTTCAAGATTTCTTCAGCAGTTTCTTAACTTAATTCAGCTTTAATAGTTTCAACAATCTATTCAGCTCATTCAGCTTCCAGCTTTCAGCATTCACCCGTATTTCCTTCAGGAAATGCATTCTCTAGTTAGTGTGACTGCTGAAGCAGTCACACTATTGTTCTTCTGTTTGGCCATTTTCTTCCGCCTTTTTACGGTCTTCTTCTAGTCCTTCATACTTTGTGCTATTTCAACAATTCATATATCAAAACGTGCAGCTTTTTTTGAACTTTATCGGCATTACTTTTCTCTTTTTAACTATTTATACTTTTTCAAATATTTAACTTTTTCACAAAAAATCTCACATTCATCAAAGTCTCAACCTCTCTTCTTCACAACTCCACTGTAGTGTAGGGGTTAGGATAACTGCTTGCCAACCCTAAGGTCACTGGTTCGAATCCAAGGGAAGAACTCTTGTTATGTTATGTTGAATTCTGCTCTCCTCCCCCGCCTTCAATTGGTTACAGGTGTTTGTTATCTCCTTGATTACTCATACCAGTTTGCAGCACATCATCACATTACAATGAATGACAACAGTCTTGAAAGCAGTGTGCTCTCTGTAGCCGAGTGGCAGAGTAAAGGTTAAGTGATCATATGGTCATGGGTTCGATTCCTGCCTCAGTCTTTTCACTTCATTGCTTGACTTTTGATTCCAATTATTCAGCTGTCATTGGACAGTCTTTGATTCCTCATAGTATAAAGCTCATTGTAACTCAGGTTCTCTGTGGCCATATGGTTAGTGCTCAGCCTGAAATTCACAGAAATTTTCATTCTAAGTCATTCAAGCTTGACTCTCAAGCTTTCTTGATGTTGACAGTGTGCAGATCATTAACAGACAACAGTCTCTGCAACTGTGTGTGCACTGTGGCCTAGAGGCAGAGTGGAAGTCTAATGACCATGAGGATGTGGGTTCGATTCTGACCTTAGTCAAACATTTGTATGGTGATCACAGCTTGCACTATTTGCTAATTCTGCAACAGCGTTCAGTTGCTGTCAGCAGTCACACCATTTCCATTCTTGGAAATGCTTTTTCTAGTTATTATTAATATTATTATTATTCTTACTTCTTCCCTTTTTTGGCCCTTAACTACTTCTTCATACTTTCTACTATTCAAACAATTCATATATCAAAACGTGCGGCTTCTTCAGGAGATCATGGGATGTATTCAACTTTTTCATATCATTCATACTTTTCAAAATATTCAAACTTTATTGAAAAATTTTTCCCCATAGGAATACATTGAATCGGTCTTCAAACTGTTCAAATCCTCTCCTTCTTTGAACTTCAACTGCTTCAACATACTTTCACCTACAGACTTCATTCCACTTTTAAAACGTTCACAAAACTTTCAAGTATTCACGGTATATTCAACTTTTTCATATCTTCTACCGTTATTGATCAGTACCCTTCAACTGTTCATGATCATTTTTTGACAAAATTCAAATTTAACATGCAAGTCAATGGCACGGAATTTTCAGAGCTAGAGTGGTGATGACATCAGCTAGAGTGACAGAGAGTCTAAAAATCCTCTGACACTTTGCTCTCTATCCTGTCACCACGGCCACAAATTTCTTTCTAGACACATAATTTTCCCCCACTTTGGTAGACAAACTTGTGCTGTGTCTCACAGTGTGCTCGAAAACGCAGAGAGGCTAACAGAATTTAAACTGGGAGCCTCTAAGTGCAGCCAGTTCCCTCTCTTCCTCTCATTGACTCACATTGTAAAGTAGGAGCAGATTTTCTGAGAAAAGCAGAAATGACCTCCTTATCTTTCCTGCGACTGTGAGAAAAGTTTTTGTCCTACAAACATTTAATGCACATTGGCTCGCTCAGGAAGGTCTCCTTGCCCCGATAGTCATGACCACATTCTGGTAAGAGGTATGGTTCTCTTTTCAGAGGCTGTTGTTCGGAGCTGCACAGAGCTCAAATCTCACTGCTCTGCTCTGTGTGGTGCAGACAGAGAGAGAGAGAGACACACACACACAGACACACACACACACACACACACACACACACACACACACACACACACACACACACACACACAGAGACACACAACCACAGAGACACACTGGCTTACAGCTCATAATCAGCCTCTAAATGAGTTCATATCTTTGAGGGGCATTTTTAAACATCTCTAATAATTTATTTCTCTTACATTTCAGTTTATTCTTGTAATGGAGATTTCAGGATTTGGAGCTTCTTCATGTCCTGACTTTCCTCTTTAACCCTTTACTTTGAAGGACTTGAACTTTTTCTCATTAATTCCAACAATTCAGACCATTTAAGGACTTTCACATTTTTCATTTATGAATGTATATCTTCACACTCTTTTTTTAAACGTATCTTAAACAATTCTGGCATCATTCAGTCTCTTTCTTTCTTTCTTTCTTTCTTTCTACTCCCTTTCTCTTTCTTTTTACTTCATTCCTTGTTTCCTTGTTTCTACCCCATTTCTATATATACCCCAGTTCTCATAATGGATATTTCAGGATTTGGAGCTTCTTCATGTCCTGACTTTAGACTTTTCCACCTTCAATCCTTACATTTTACTTTGAACGACTTGGACTTTTTCCTCATTAATTCCAACAATTCAGGCCATTTCTCCACCATGTAAGGAGTTTCATATTTTTCATTTATAAATTTATATTTTCACACTATTTTTTACACTTAAACAATTCTGGGATTCCCTATCATTCAGTCTCTTGCTTACAAGTTATACACTTCAGGTATTGCTTCATTTTTATACATATTTGTTCAACAAATACTTTCAAGCTCTTAATATATTTAATCATTTGAGTAGACCTATTTTTTCCACACCAATCTTCAAAAATTCAAGCAATTTTCCAACATCCTAATTTTAAGTTCTTCTTTTTAATTTTTTTCTCACCTTTTTCAGATTTCAACCATTCAACTGTTAAACTATAAAGATGCACGATTTCTACATTTTCCTCAAACTTTTTATTAACATGTTTAACTTTTACCCTTCAGATATGTTAAAGTTATTTTTAGTTATTCTGCCCTTTAACGGATTGTAACTGCTTCTATATTTTTCTACTTTTACACTTCAGATATTGTTTCATCTATATTAGTAATGGTTCAAAAAAAATTTTCTAACTGTTTTAAATAACAACAAATGCATCCATTCCATATCATTCAGCCTCCTGCTTACAAGTTATACTCTTCAGGTATTGCTTCATCTTTATTTATATTTGTTCAACAAATGATGGTTCAACAATGTTTTCAAGCCACCAGTTTTAAACTTCTTTGAGTAGACTCAAGCTTTTCAATTCATTCATACTATTCTTCATTAATTCAAGTAATACCCCCCATTTCATACATCCTCCATCTTTCATCTTCTACTTTAACTATTCAGATAGTGTTTAATCTACATTAGTAATGGTTCAAAAATGTTTTCAAACTGTCAGTTTTAAGTAAATTTGAGTAGACTTCAGACTTTCAATTTCTTCATACTGATCTTCAACAATTCAAGTAATTTCAAACCATTTCATACTCTTCATATATTGTTTCATCTCTTCAAGATTTCTTCAGCAGTTTCTTAACTTAATTCAGCATAGTTTCAACAATTTATTCAGCTCATTCAGCTTCCAGCTTCCAGCATTCACCCGTATTTCCTTCAGGAAATGCATTTTCTAGTTATTTTTCTTCTTACTTCTTCCCTTTTTTGGCCCTTAACTACTTCTTCATACTTTCTACTATTCAAACAATTCATATATCAAAACGTGCGGCTTCTTCAGGAGATCATTGGATGTATTCAACTTTTTCATATCATTCATACTTTTCAAAATATTCAAACTTTATTGAAATTTTTTTCCCATAGGAATACATTGAAACGGTCTTCAAACTCATCAAATCTTCTCCTTCTTTGAACTTCAACTGCTTCAACATACTTTTACCTACAGACTTCATTCCACTTTTAAAACGTTCACAAAACTTTCAAGTATTCACGGTATATTCAACTTTTTCATATCTTCTACCGTTATTGATCAGTACCCTTCAACTGTTCATGATCATTTTTTGACAAAATTCAAATTTAACATGCAAGTCAATGGCACGGAATTTTCAGAGCTAGAGTGGTGATGACATCAGCTAGAGTGACAGAAAGTCTAAAAATCCTCTGACACTTTGCTCTCTATCCTGTCACCACGGCCACAAATTTCTTTCTAGACACATAATTTTCCCCCACTTTGGTAGACAAACTTGTGCTGTGTCTCACAGTGTGCTCGAAAACGCAGAGAGGCTAACAGAATTTAAACTGGGAGCCTCTAAGTGCAGCCAGTTCCCTCTCTTCCTCTCATTGACTCACATTGTAAAGTAGGAGCAGATTTTCTGAGAAAAGCAGAAATGACCTCCTTATATTTCTTGCGACGGTGAGAAAAGTTTTTGCCCTACAAACATTTAATGCACATTGGCTCGCTCAGGAAGGTCTCCTTGCCCCGATAGTCATGACCACATTCTGGTAAGAGGTACGGTTCTCTTTTCAGAGGCTGTTGTTCGGAGCTGCACAGAGCTCAAATCTCACTGCTCTGCTCTGTGTGGTGCAGACAGAGAGAGAGAGACACACACACACAAACACACAGACAGAGAGACACACAGACACAGAGACACACTGGCTTACAGCTCATAATCAGCCTCTAAATGAGTTCATATCTTTGAGGGGAATTTTTAAACATCTCTAATAATTTATTTCTCTTACATACATTTCAGTTTATTCTTGTAATGGAGATTTCAGGATTTGGAGCTTCTTCATGTCCTGACTTTCCTCTTTAACCCTTTACTTTGAAGGACTTGAACTTTTTCTCATTAATTCCAACAATTCAGACCATTTCTCAACCATTTAAGGACTTTCACATTTTTCATTTATGGATGTATATCTTCACACTCTTTTTTACACGTATCATAAACAATTCTGGCATTTGCATCCAATCCACATCATTCAGTCTCTTTCTTTCTTTCTACTCCCTTTCTCTTTCTTTTTACTTCATTCCTTGTTTCCTTGTTTCTACCCCATTTCTATATATACCCCAGTTCTCATAATGGATATTTCAGGATTTGGAGCTTCTTCATGTCCTGACTTTAGACTTTTCCACCTTCAATCCTTACATTTTACTTTGAACGACTTGGACTTTTTCCTCATTAATTCCAACAATTCAGGCCATTTCTCAACCATGTAAGGAGTTTCATATTTTTCATTTATAAATGTATATTTTCACACTATTTTTTACACTTAAACAATTCTGGGATTTGCATCCATTCCCTATCATTCAGTCTCTTGCTTACAAGTTATACACTTCAGGTATTGCTTCATTTTTATACATATTTGTTCAACAAATACTTTCAAGCTCTTAATATATTTATTCATTTGAGTAGACCTATTTTTTCCACACCAATCTTCAAAAATTCAAGCAATTTTCCAACATCCTTCTTATAAGTTCTTCTTTTTATTTTTTTTCTCACCTATTTCAGATTTCAACCATTCAACTGTTAAACTATAAAGATGCAGGATTTCTACATTTTCCTCAAACTTTTTATTAACATGTTTAACTTTTACCCTTCAGATATGTTGTAGTTATTCTGCCCTTTAACGGATTGTAACTACTTCTATATTATTCTACTTTTACACTTCAGATATTGTTTCATCTATATTAGTAATGGTTCAAAAAAAAAATTCTAACTGTTTTAAATAACAACAAATGCATCCATTCCATATCATTCAGCCTCCTGCTTACAAGTTATACTCTTCAGGTATTGCTTCATCTTTATTTATATTTGTTCAACAAATGCTTTCAAGCTGTTAATATATTTATTCATTTGAGTAGACTGAAATGTTAATTTTTTCACACCAATCTTCAAAAATTCAAGCAATTTTCCAAACATTTCATACAAATTCAACGTCCTTCTTATAAGTTTTACTTTTTAATCTTTTCTCACGTATTTCAGATTTCAACCCTTCTACTCTTACATGCTCGACTTTTAGCCTTCAGATATGATGTAGTTATTCTAACTTATCCTTACCTTTAAAGGATTGTAACAACTTCTATATTATTTTACTTTTATTCCTCAGATATTCTTTCATATATTAGTGATGGTTCAACAATGTTTTCAAGCCACCAGTTTTAAACTTGTTTGAGTAGACTCAAGCTTTTCAATTCATTCATACTATTCTTCACTAATTCAAGTAATTACCACCCATTTCATACATCCTCCATCTTTCATCTTCTACTTTTACTATTCAGATATTGTTTAATCTACATTAGTAATGGTTCAAAAATGTTTTCAAACTGTCAGTTTTAAGTAAATCTGAGTAGACTTCAGACTTTCAATTTCTTCATACTGATCTTCAACAATTCAAGTAATTTCAAACCATTTCATACTCTTCATATATTGTTTCATCTCTTCAAGATTTCTTCAGCAGTCTCTTAACTTAATTCAGCATAGTTTCAACAATTTATTCAGCTCATTCAGCTTCCAGCTTTCAGCATTCACCCGTATTTCCTTCAGGAAATGCATTTTCTAGTTATTATTATTCTTACTTCTTTCACCCTTTTTCAGCAGTTTTCGGCTCCTTCATACTTTGTGCTATTTCAACAATTCATATATCAAAACGTGCAGCTTTTTCAGGACAATATTGCTATTATTTTTCTCTTTCATACTATTTATACTTTTTAAAATATTTAACTTTTTGTGCAATTTTTCTCTCATAGGAAATGAATTGAAACAGTCTTCAAACTCTTCAAATCTTCTGCTTCATTCAGCCTCTAATAGCTTCAGCATACTTTCAGCTACAGACTTCATTCAACTTTTAAACTGTTCACAAACCTTTCAACTATTCAGCTATATCTCAGCTTATTGATATCTTCAACAGTTTCAGATATATGTATAGTTTTAAAATCATTAAAATTTCTGACAAAATTCAGATTTAACATGAAAGTCAATGGGACGGAATGTTCGGACGTTGGCAGTTGGTAGAGTGACAGAGGGTCTAAAAATCCTCTCACATTTTTCTCTCTATCCTGTCAGCACGGCCACAGATTACACTCTACACACATAATTTCGGGCATGCTTGTAGACAAGCTCATCCTTGATCTCTTCATGTGCTCAAAAAACCAGAGAGACGAACACAATTTGAACTGGGAGCCTCCGAGTGCGGCCACTTCCCTCCCTTCCTCTCATTGACTCCCATTCAAAAGTAGGCGCTGATTTTCTAAACGTCCCAAAGTTTCCAACCTGTGACCCAATCAACAATTTTTACTCTAGAAACACCAAAGTGACACGGACGCGTTCAGCAAGGTCTTATGGTTCGGAAAATGTAAACCTTTTGCTCGTACTAAGTACAGATTTGTCGTACATTAGATCTGTTTGAGGGTGTCACAGAGCAGTTAAAGCCTATGGTTAAAGCTGCCACCATACCTTAAAGCCACCAGCCAACAGTTACATGGTAACCTCAACATGGCAACCTCACCATGGTAACCTCACCATGGCAACGTCACCATGGCAACGCACACACATTCTCTCTGTCTGACTGTCTGTCGGTCATACACACACACACACACACACAAATGGACACACACTAACTACCACACACACACACACACATCCAACACACACACACACACAAATGGACACACACTCACCATACACACACATCCAACACACACACAAATGGACACACACTCACCATGCATACACATCCAACACACACACACAAATGGACACACACTAACTACTACTACTACACACACACACACACACACACACACACACACACCATACACACACACGCACACACACAAATGGACACACACACAAATGGACACACACTCACCATACACACACATCCAACACACACACACACACAAATGGACACACACTAACTACCACACACACACAAACACACACACACACACACACACACACACCAAACATACAACCACTTACCAAACACATACACAATTTACACAATTACACACAAACAGACAAACATGCACACACAACAAACACACACACAAATGGACACACACTAACCATACACAAACAGACACACACGTCCAACACACACACATTTCATACAGTTGTCAGGTCAGAACTTTATGTATATCTTCCTCACACACACACACACACACACACACACACACACACACACACACACACACACACACACACACACACACACACACACACACCACACACACACCACACACACACACACACACACACACACACTTTTCCTACAGTTGTCTGACTGTTTTGTATGTACCTCTCTATCTTCCTGTTTGTAGTTAATGGACTCGTTGCTGTTAATTTTGTTCTTTAGCTATTTAAACTGAAAATACACATTTCCCCATTTTGGTCATGTTGAACACATTGTTTTACACGTATCCTAAACTACTGAGGCTCTTCTCAACCATTTCACACCATTAAACCCGCTGTTTACATGTTCTACTTCTCAGCTAATGCTAATGATCTATATTCTTCAACAATGTTCTTCTGCTGTCAGTTTACAATGTATTTCAGTAGGCATTAACTTTTTTCCAAATTCAGGAATTTTTCAAACTCTTCTTTGACAATTCAAGTAATTTCCAGCCATTTCATACAAAGTCTCACATCTTCTACTTTTAAATATATTCTCAGCCATTGCTTCGGCTATGTTAGTGCTGGTTCATCAGTTGTCCTTCCTGTTAGGTTAGCTGCAGATTTCAACTATTTAACCATTACATTTAAACATGCAGAATTTCAATGTTTTCTTCTCCCTTTAGCATTTCTACTGCTTTTTACCTTTAAAAAGGCATTCATCTCACACTACAAGTTATATGTTTCAGCTTTTTCCCTCCTAGGGATGAATAAAGTATTCCTCTACTCTCTACTCTACTCTACTCTAGCATTAGTCTTTTCAACATTGCTTTAGCAGTTTCGTCAACTAATTTAGCATTGATTCAACAATTTCTTCAGCTCATTCAGCATTGCTTCAGCAACAGCGTTCAGCTGCTTTCAGCATTCACACGCATTTTCTGCAGGAAATGCTATCTTTTTCTAGTTATTATTCTTACTTCTTTCACCCTTTTTCTGCGTTTAACTCCTTCTTCATACTTTGTGTTATTTCAACAATTCATATATCAAAACGTGCAGCTTTTTCAGGACAATATTGCTATTATTTTTTCTCTTTTATACTATTTATACTTTTTAAAATATTTAACTTTTTCTGCAATTTTTCTCTCATAGGAAATGAATTGAAACAGTCTTCAAACTCTTCAAATCTTCTGCTTCATTCAGCCTCTAATAGCTTCAGCATACTTTCAGCTACAGACTTCATTCAACTTTTAAACTGTTCACAAACCTTTCAACTATTCAGCTATATCTCAGCTTATTGATATCTTCAACAGTTTCAGATATATGTATAGTTTTAAAATCATTAAAATTTCTGACAAAATTCAGATTTAACATGAAAGTCAATGGGACGGAATGTTCGGACGTTGGCAGTTGGTAGAGTGACAGAGGGTCTAAAAATCCTCTCACATTTTTCTCTCTATCCTGTCAGCACGGCCACAGATAACACTCTACACACATAATTTCGGGCATGCTTGTAGACAAGCTCATCCTCGATCTCTTCATGTGCTCAAAAAACCAGAGAGACGAACACAATTTAAACTGGGAGCCTCCGAGTGCAGCCACTTCCCTCTCTCCTCTCATTGACTCCCATTCAAAAGTTGGCGCTGATTTTCTAAACGTCCCAAAGTTTCCAACCTGCGACCCAATCAACAATTTTTACTCTAGAAACACCAAAGTGACACGGACGCATTCAGCAAGGTCTTATGGTTCGGAAAATGTAAACCTTTTGCTCGTACTAAGTACAGATTTGTCGTACATTAGATCTGTTTGAGGGTGTCACAGAGCAGTTAAAGCCTATGGTTAAAGCTGCCACCATACCTTAAAGCCACCAGCCAACAGTTACATGGTAACCTCAACATGGCAACCTCACCATGGTAACCTCACCATGGCAACGTCACCATGGCAACGCACACACATTCTCTCTATTTGACTGTCTGTCGGTCACACACACAAATGGACACACACTGACCATACACACATATCCAACACACACACACACACACACACACACACACACACACACACGGACACACACTGACCATACACACATATCCAACACACATATAATTTTTATTAGAGTAATTTGAGTGTACTTAAAATGTTAATTTTTCTTTCACCACAATCTTCAACAATTCAAATAATTTCCAACCACCTAGATATTGTTTAATCTATATTAGTAATAGTCCAACAATGTATTCATGCTGTCATGTTTAAATATATTTGAGTAGACTTCAGCTTTTCAATTTCTTTATGCTAATCTTCAACAATTTAAATAATTTCCAATCATTTCATACAAAATAAACCTCCTTCTTACAGGTTCCATTTGTTAATCTATTTTCACTTATTGCTTTAGCCATGTTAGCACTTGTTTATCTGTTTTCTGTAGCAGTGCTTTTTGCAGCTGACTGCAGACTCCTCAACTGTTAGACTCAATAATGCAGGATTTTCCAACACATTCCTCTGCCTTTTCAACATTTCTACTGCTTTTAGACTAAACACACATTTATTACACTTAAACCTAAACAATTCAGGATTTTTTCCATCACGTCATGTCAATCAGCTTCCTGCTTACATGTTCCTTCTTTTTAATCTATTCTCACTTGTTGCTTCAGCTATGTTACTGCTGGTTCATCAGTTTTCCTTTCTGTGGCTAGCTGCAGATTTCAACTCTTCAACTGTTTAACATCTTCAACATGCAGGATTTTAACATTTTCTTCTCCTTTTTTTTTTTTTTTTTTTACATTTCTACTGCTTTTTGTCCTTAAAAAGGCATTAATCTTCAAGTTATATGTTTCAGTTTCAACGTTAGACTTTTTCAACAGTTCTTCAGCTAATTCAACTTTGTTTCAATGATTTCTTCAGCTTATTCAGCATTGCTTCAGCAATAGCGTTCAGCTGCTTACAGCATTCACACGCATTTTCTGCAGGAAATGCTATCTTTTTCTAGTTATTAGTGTGAATGCTGGAAGCATTCACACTATTGTTATTCAAATCTTTATACTTATTATTATTATTATTATTCTTACTTCTTCCACCCTTTTTCAGCAGTTTTCTGCTCCTTCATACTTTGTGCTATTTCAACAATTCATATATCAAAACGTGCAGCTTTTTCAGGACATTTATGCTATTATTTTTCTCTTTCATACTATTTATACTTTTTAAAATATTTAACTTTTTGTGCAATTTTTCTCTCATAGGAAATACATTGAAACAGTCTTCAAACTCTTCAAATCTTCTGCTTCATTCAGCCTCTAATAGCTTCAGCATACTTTCAGCTACAGACTTCATTCAACTTTTAAACTGTTCACAAACCTTTCAACTATTCAGCTATATCTCAGCTTATTGATATCTTCAACAGTTTCAGATATATGTATAGTTTTAAAATCATTAAAATTTCTGACAAAATTCAGATTTAACATGAAAGTCAATGGGACGGAATGTTCGGACGTTGGCAGTTGGCAGAGTGACAGAGGGTCTAAAAATCCTCTCACATTTTTCTCTCTATCCTGTCAGTACGGCCACAGATTACACTCTACACACATAATTTCGGGCATGCTTGTAGACAAGCTCATCCTGGATCTCTTCATGTGCTCAAAAAACCAGAGAGACGAACACAATTTAAACTGGGAGCCTCTGAGTGCGGCCAGTTCCCTCCCTTCCTCTCATTGACTCCCATTCAAAAGTAGGTGCTGATTTTCTAAACGTCCCAAAGTTTCCAACCTGCGACACAATCAACAATTTTTACTCTAGAAACACCAAAGTGACATGGACGCGTTCAGCAAGGTCTTATGGTTCGGAAAATGTAAACCTTTTGCTCGTACTAAGTACAGATTTGTCGTACATTAGATCTGTTTGAGGGTGTCACAGAGCAGTTAAAGCCTATGGTTAAAGCTGCCACCATGCCTTAAAGCCACCAGCCAACAGTTACATGGTAACCTCAACATGGCAACCTCACCATGGTAACCTCACCATGGCAACGTCACCATGGCAACGCACACACATTCTCTCTGTTTGACTGTCGATCATACACACACACACACACACACACACACACACACACACACACACACACACACAAATGGACACACACTCACCATACACACACATCCAACACACACACACACACACACACACACACAAATGGACACACACTCACCATGCATACACATCATACACACACACACAAATGGACACACACTAACTACTACACACACACACACACACACACACCATACACACACATCCAACACACACACACACACACACAAATGGACACACTCTCACCATACACACACCCAACACACACACACACACACACACACACACACACACACACACACACACACACACACAAATGGACACACACTAACTACCACACACACACACACACACACCCAACAAACATACAACCACTTACCAAACACATACACAATTTACACAATTACACACAAACAGACACACATGCACACACAACAAACACACACATAAATGGACACACACTAACCATACACAAACAGACACACACGTCCAACACACACACATTTCATACAGTTGTCAGGTCAGAACTTTTTGTATATCTTCCTCACTCACACACACACACACACACACACACACTTTTGTATATCTTCCTCACTCTCACACACACACACACACACACACACACACTTTTGTATATCTTCCTCACTCTCACACACACACACACACGCGCACACACACACACACACGCACACACACACACACACACACACACACACACACACACACACACTTTTCCTACAGTTGTCTGACTGTTTTGTATGTACCTCTCTATCTTCCTGTTGTAGTTAATGGACTCGTTGCTGTTAATTTTGTTCTTTAGCTATTTAAACTGAAAATATACATTTCCCCATTTTGGTCATGTTGAACACATTGTTTTACACGTATCCTAAACTACTGAGGCTCTTCTCAACCATTTCACACCATTAAACCCGCTGTTTACATATTCTACTCCTCAGCTAATGCTCCATCTATATTCTTCAACAATGTTCTTCTGCTGTCAGTTTACAATGTATTTCAGTAGGCATTAACTTTTTTCCTAATTCAGGAATTTTTCAAACTCTTCTTTGACAATTCAAGTAATTTCCAGCCATTTCATACAAAGTCTCACATCTTCTACTTTTAAATATATTCTCAGCCATTGCTTCAGCTATGTTAGTGCTGGTTCATCAGTTGTCCTTCCTGTCAGGTTAGCTGCAGATTTCAACTATTTAACCATTACATTTAAACATGCAGAATTTCAATGTTTTCTTCTCCCTTTAGTATTTCTACTGCTTTTTACCTTTAAAAAGGCATTCATCTCACACTACAAGTTACATGTTTCAGCTTTTTCCCTCCTAGGGATGAATAAAGTATTCATCTACTCTCTACTCTACTCTAGCATTAGTCTTTTCAACATTGCTTTAGTAGTTTCGTCAACTAATTTAGCATTGATTCAACAATTTCTTCAGCTAATTCAGCATTGCTTCAGCAATAGCGTTCAGCTGCTTTCAGCATTCACACGCATTTTCTGCAGGAAATGCTATCTTTTTCTAGTTATTATTATTAGTGTGAATGCTGGAAGCATTCACACTATTGTTATTCAAATCTTTATACTTATTATTATGATTATTATTCTTACTTCTTCCACCCTTTTTCAGCAGTTTTCTGCTCCTTCATACTTTGTGCTATTTCAACAATTCATATATCACAACGTGCAGCTTTCTCAGGACAATATTGCTATGACTTTTCTCTTTCATACTATTTATACTTTTTAAAATATTTAACTTTTTGTGCAATTTTTCTCTCATAGGAAATACATTGAAACAGTCTTCAAACTCTTCAAATCTTCTGCTTCATTCAGCCTCTAATAGCTTCAGCATACTTTCAGCTACAGACTTCATTCAACTTTTAAACTGTTCACAAACCTTTCAACTATTCAGCTATATCTCAGCTTATTGATATCTTCAACAGTTTCAGATATATGTATAGTTTTAAAATCATTAAAATTTCTGACAAAATTCAGATTTAACATGAAAGTCAATGGGACGGAATGTTCGGACGTTGGCAGTTGGTAGAGTGACAGAGGGTCTAAAAATCCTCTCACATTTTTCTCTCTATCCTGTCAGCACGGCCACAGATTACACTCTACACACATAATTTCGGCCACGTTTGTAGACAAGCTCATCCTTGATCTCTTCATGTGCTCAAAAAACCAGAGAGACGAACACAATTTAAACTGGGAGCCTCTGAGTGCAGCCATTTCCCTCTCTCCTCTCATTGACTCCCATTCAAAAGTAGGCGCTGATTTTCTAAACGTCCCAAAGTTTCCAACCTGCGACACAATCAACAATTTTGACTCTAGAAACACCAAAGTGACACGGATGCGTTCAGCAAGGTCTTATGGTTCGGAAAATGTAAACCTTTTGCTCGTACTAAGTACAGATTTGTCGTACATTAGATCTGTTTGAGGGTGTCACAGAGCAGTTAAAGCCTATGGTTAAAGCTGCCACCATGCTGTGGCATGGTCTGTCTGTCTGTCTGTCTGTCTGTCTGTCTCTCTCTCTCCATAGATAGATAGATATCTATCTATCTATCTATCTATCTATCTATCTATCTATCTATCTATCTATCTATCTATCTATCTATCTATCTATCTATCTATCTATCTATCTATCTATCTGTCTGTCTGTCTGTCTGTCTGTCTGTCTGTCTGTCTGTCTGTCTGTCTGTCTGTCTGTCTGTCTATCTCTCTCTTTCTCTCTCTCTGTGTCACCCTCTCTATTTGTCTCTCTCTTTTGTTCTCTCTGGGTCTGTCTGTCTGAAATGATATTATTCAATACTATATACTTCTAAATAATAATAATTATAATCCCTCCCTTCCTCCCTCTCTCTATCCTTCCCTCTCTCTCTTCTGTCTCCCTCCTTCCCTCTCTCCCTCCCTTCCTCCCTCTCTCTATCCTTCCCTCCCTCTCTCCCTCCCTTCCTCTCTCTCTCTATCCTTCCCTCTCTCCTTCCCTTCCTCCCTCTCTCTATCCTTCCCTCTCCTTCTCTCTCTCCCTTCTCCCTCCCTCCCTCTCTCTCCCTCTCTCCTTCTCTCTAGATCTATCTGTCTGTCTGTCTATTTATCTATCTGTCTGTCTATCTATCTACCTGTGTGTGTGTGTGTGTGTGTGTGTGTGTGTGTTTCACTCTCTGTCTCTCCTTCTCCCTCTGTCACCCTCTCTCTCTCTCTCTCTCTCTTTGTCTATCTATCTATCTATCTATCTATCTATCTATCTATCTATCTATCTATCTATCTATCTATCTATCTATCTATCTATCTATCTATCTATCTATCTATCTATCTAATTATTATTCTTACTTCTTCCGCTCTTTTTCAGGATCTAACTCCTCCTTCATACTTTGTGCTATTTCAACAATTCATATATTCACACACATTCTCTCTCAGTCTGTCAGTGTGTCTCACACACACACACACACACACACACACACACACACACACACACACACACCACACACACACAAATGGACACACACTAACTACCACACACACACACACACACACACAAATGGACACACACTCACCATACACACACATCCAACACACACACACACACACACAAATGGACACACACTAACTACCACACACACACACACACACACACACAAATGGACACACACTAACTACCACACACACACACACACACACACACACACACACATGGACACACACTCACACACAAATGGACACACACTCACCATACACACACACACACACGGACACACACTAACTACCACACACACGCGCACACACACACACACACACACACCCAACAAACATACAACCACTTACCAAACACATACACAATTTACACAATTACACACAAACAGACACACATGCACACACAACAAACACACACACAAATGGACACACTAACCGCACACACTTTTCCTACAGTTGTCTGACTGTTTTGTATGTACCTCTCTATCTTCCTGTTGTAGTTGATGGACTTGTTGCTGTTAATTTTGTTCTTTAGCTATTTAAACTGAAAATACACATTTCCCCATTTTGGTCATGTTGAACACATTGTTTTACACGTATCCTAAACTACTGAGGCTCTTCTCAACCATTTCACACCATTAAACCCGCTGTTTACATGTTCTACTCCTCAGCTAATGCTCGATCTATATTCTTCAACAATGTTCTTCTGCTGTCAGTTTACAATGTATTTCAGTAGGCATTAACTTTTTTCCTAATTCAGGAATTTTTCAAACTCTTCTTTGACAATTCAAGTAATTTCCAGCCATTTTATACAAAGTCTCACATCTTCTACTTTTAAATATATTCTCAGCCATTGCTTCGGCTATGTTAGTGCTGGTTCATCAGTTGTCCTTCCTGTCAGGTTAGCTGCAGATTTCAACTATTTAACCATTACATTTAAACATGCAGAATTTCAATGTTTTCTTCTCCCTTTAGCATTTCTACTGCTTTTTACCTTTAAAAAAGCATTCATCTCACACTACAAGTTATATGTTTCAGCTTTTTCCCTCCTAGGGATGAATAAAGTATTCCTCTACTCTCTACTCTACTCTACTCTACTCTACTCTAGCATTAGTCTTTTCAACATTGCTTTAGCAGTTTCGTCAACTAATTTAGCATTGATTCAACAATTTCTTCAGCTCATTCAGCATTGCTTCTGCAACAGCGTTCAGCTGCTTTCAGCATTCACACGCATTTTCTGCAGGAAATGCTATCTTTTTCTAGTTATTATTCTTACTTCTTCCGCCCTTTTTCAGCAGTTTTCTGCTCCTTCATACTTTGTGCTATTTCAACAATTCATATATCAAAACGTGCAGCTTTTTCTGGACAATATTGCTATGACTTTCCTCTTTCATACTATTTATACTTTTTAAAATATTTAACTTTTTCTGCAATTTTTCTCCCATAGGAAATGAATTGAAACAGTCTTCAAACTCTTCAAATCTTCTGCTTCATTCAGCCTCTAATAGCTTCAGCATACTTTCAGCTACAGATTTCATTCAACTTTTAAACTGTTCACAAACCTTTCAACTATTCAGCTATATCTCAGCTTATTGATATCTTCAACAGTTTCAGATATATGTATAGTTTTAAAATCATTAAAATTTCTGACAAAATTCAGATTTAACATGAAAGTCAATGGGACGGAATGTTCGGACGTTGGCAGTTGGTAGAGTGACAGAGGGTCTAAAAATCCTCTCACATTTTTCTCTCTATCCTGCCAGCACGGCCACAGATTACACTCTACACACATAATTTCGGGCATGCTTGTAGACAAGCTCATCCTTGATCTCTTCATGTGCTCAAAAAACCAGAGAGACGAACACAATTTAAACTAAGAGCCTCCGAGTGCAGCCAGTTCCCTCTCTCCTCCCATTGACTCCCATTCAAAAGTAGGCGCTGATTTTCTAAACGTCCCAAAGTTTCCAACCTGCGACCCAATCAACAATTTTTACTCTAGAAACACCAAAGTGACACGGACGCGTTCAGCAAGGTCTTATGGTTCGGAAAATGTAAACCTTTTGCTCGTACTAAGTACAGATTTGTCGTACATTAGATCTGTTTGAGGGTGTCACAGAGCAGTTAAAGCCTATGGTTAAAGCTGCCACCATGCCTTAAAGCCACCAGCCACCAGTTACATGGTAACCTCAACATGGCAACCTCACCATGGTAACCTCACCATGGCAACGTCACCATGGCAACGCACACACATTATCTCTATTTGACTGTCTGTCAGTCACACACACAAATGGACATACACTGACCATACACACATATCCAACACACACACACAAACACAAACACACACACACACACACACACACTGACCATACACACATATCCAACACACATATCCAACACACCGACACAAATGGACACACACTAACCATACACACATATCCAACACACACACACACACACACACACACACACACACACACACACACACACAAATGGACACACACTCACCATACACACACACACACACACACACACACAAATGTACACACTCACCATGCATACACATCCAACACACACACACAAATGGACACACACTAACTACTACACACACACACAAATGGACACACACACAAATCCAACACACACACACAAATGGACACACACTAACTACCACACACACACAAACACACACACACACACACACACACACACACACACACACACACACACACAACAAACATACAACCACTTACCAAACACATACACAATTTACACAATTACACACACAGAGACACACACACGCACACACAACAAACACACACACAAATGGACACACACTAACCATGCACAAACACACACACACGCCCAACACACACACATTTCATACAGTTGTCAGGTCAGAACTTTTTGTATATCTTTCTCACTCTCTCTTTCACACACACACACACACACACACACACACACACACACACACACACACACACACACGCACACACTTTTCCTACAGTTGTCTGACTGTTTTGTATGTACCTCTCTATCTTCCTGTTGTAGTTAATGGACTCGTTGCTGTTAATTTTGTTCTTTAGCTATTTAAACTGAAAATACACATTTCCCCATTTTGGTCATGTTGAACACATTGTTTTACACGTATCCTAAACTACTGAGGCTCTTCTCAACCATTTCACACCATTAAACCCGCTGTTTACATGTTCTACTCCTCAGCTAATGCTCCATCTATATTCTTCAACAATGTTCTTCTGCTGTCAGTTTACAATGTATTTCAGTAGGCATTAACTTTTTTCCTAATTCAGGAATATTTCAAACTCTTCTTTGACAATTCAAGTAATTTCCAGCCATTTCATACAAAGTCTCACATCTTCTACTTTTAAATATATTCTCAGCCATTGCTTCGGCTATGTTAGTGCTGGTTCATCAGTTGTCCTTCCTGTCAGGTTAGCTGCAGATTTCAACTATTTAACCATTACATTTAAACATGCAGAATTTCAATGTTTTCTTCTCCCTTTAGCATTTCTACTGCTTTTTACCTTTAAAAAGGCATTCATCTCACACTACAAGTTATATGTTTCAGCTTTTTCCCTCCTAGGGATGAATAAAGTATTCCTCTACTCTCTACTCTACTCTAGCATTAGTCTTTTCAACATTGCTTTAGCAGTTTCGTCAACTAATTTAGCATTGATTCAACAATTTCTTCAGCTCATTCAGCATTGCTTCAGCAACAGCGTTCAGCTGCTTTCAGCATTCACACGCATTTTCTGCAGGAAATGCTATCTTTTTCTAGTTATTATTATTCTGAGTCTTCTTCCCTTTTTCTGTGTTTAACTACTTCTTCATACTTTGTGCTATTTCAACAATTCATATATCAAAACGTGCAGCTTTTTCAGGACATTTATGCTATTATTTTTCTCTTTCATACTATTTATACTTTTTAAAATATTTAACTTTTTGTGCAATTTTTCTCTCATAGGAAATACATTGAAACAGTCTTCAAACTCTTCAAATCTTCTGCTTCATTCAGCCTCTAATAGCTTCAGCATACTTTCAGCTACAGACTTCATTCAACTTTTAAACTGTTCACAAACCTTTCAACTATTCAGCTATATCTCAGCTTATTGATATCTTCAACAGTTTCAGATATATGTATAGTTTTAAAATCATTAAAATTTCTGACAAAATTCAGATTTAACATGAAAGTCAATGGGACGGAATGTTCGGACGTTGGCAGTTGGCAGAGTGACAGAGGGTCTAAAAATCCTCTCACATTTTTCTCTCTATCCTGTCAGCACGGCCACAGATTACACTCTACACACATAATTTCGGGCATGCTTGTAGACAAGCTCATCCTTGATCTCTTCATGTGCTCAAAAAACCAGAGAGACGAACACAATTTAAACTGGGAGCCTCTGAGTGCAGCCATTTCCCTCTCTCCTCTCATTGACTCCCATTCAAAAGTAGGCGCTGATTTTCTAAATGTCCCAAAGTTTCCAACCTGCGACACAATCAACAATATTTACTCTAGAAACACCAAAGTGACATGGACGCGTTCAGCAAGGTCTTATGGTTCGGAAAATGTAAACCTTTTGCTCGTACTAAGTACAGATTTGTCGTACATTAGATCTGTTTGAGGGTGTCACAGAGCAGTTAAAGCCTATGGTTAAAGCTGCCACCATGCCTTAAAGCCACCAGCCAACAGTTACATGGTAACCTCAACATGGCAACCTCACCATGGTAACCTCACCATGGCAACGTCACCATGGCAAACGCACACACATTCTCTCTATTTGACTGTCTGTCAGTCACACACACAAATGGACACACACTGACCATACACACATATCCAACACACACACACACACACACACACACACACACAAATGGACACACACTCACCATACACACACATCCAACACACACACACACACACACACACACAAATGGACACACACTAACTACTACACACACACACAAATTGACAAACACACACAAATCCAACACACACACACACACAAATGGACACACACTAACTACCACACACACACAAACACACACACAACAAACATACAACCACTTACCAAACACATACACAATTTACACAATTACACACACACAGACACACACGCACACACGTCCAACACACACACATTTCATACAGTTGTCAGGTCAGAACTTTTTGTATATCTTTCTCACTCTCTCTCTCACACACACACACACACACACACACACACACCTGTTGTAGTTAATGGACTCGTTGCTGTTAATTTTGTTCTTTAGCTATTTAAACTGAAAATACACATTTCCCCATTTTGGTCATGTTGAACACATTGTTTTACATGTATCCTAAACTACTGAGGCTCTTCTCAACCATTTCACACCATTAAACCCGCTGTTTACATGTTCTACTCCTCAGCTAATGCTCAATCTATATTCTTCAACAATGTTCTTCTGCTGTCAGTTTACAATGTATTTCAGTAGGCATTAACTTTTTTCCTAATTCAGGAATTTTTCAAACTCTTCTTTGACAATTCAAGTAATTTCCAGCCATTTCATACAAAGTCTCACATCTTCTACTTTTAAATATATTCTCAGCCATTGCTTCGGCTATGTTAGTGCTGGTTCATCAGTTGTCCTTCCTGTCAGGTTAGCTGCAGATTTCAACTATTTAACCATTACATTTAAACATGCAGAATTTCAATGTTTTCTTCTCCCTTTAGCATTTCTACTGCTTTTTACCTTTAAAAAGGCATTCATCTCACACTACAAGTTATATGTTTCAGCTTTTTCCCTCCTAGGGATGAATAAAGTATTCATCTACTCTCTACTCTACTCTACTCTAGCATTAGTCTTTTCAACATTGCTTTAGCAGTTTCGTCAACTAATTTAGCATTGATTCAACAATTTCTTCAGCTCATTCAGCATTGCTTCAGCAACAGCGTTCAGCTGCTTTCAGCATTCACACGCATTTCCTGCAGAAAATGCTATCTTTTTCTAGTTATTATTATTCTGAGTCTTCTTCCCTTTTTCTGCGTTTAACTCGTTCTTCATACTTTGTGCTATTTCAACAATTCATATATCAAAACGTGCAGCTTTTTCAGGACATTTATGCTATTATTTTTCTCTTTCATACTATTTATACTTTTTTAAAATATTTAACTTTTTGTGCAATTTTTTTCCCATAGGAATACATTGAAACAGTCTTCAAACTCTTCAAATTTTCTGCTTCATTCAGCCTCTAATAGCTTCAGCATACTTTCAGCTACAGACTTCATTCAACTTTTAAAAAACTGTTCACAAACCTTTCAACTATTCAGCTATATCTCAGCTTATTGATATCTTCAACAGTTTCAGATATATGTATAGTTTTAAAATCATTAAAATTTCTGACAAAATTCAGATTTAACATGAAAGTCAATGGGACGGAATGTTCGGACGTTGGCAGTTGGTAGAGTGACAGAGGGTCTAAAAATCCTCTCACATTTTTCTCTCTATCCTGTCAGCACGGCCACAGATTACACTCTACACACATAATTTCGGGCATGTTTGTAGACAAGCTCATCCTCGATCTCTTCATGTGCTCAAAAAACCAGAGAGACGAACACAATTTAAACTGGGAGCCTCTGAGTGCAGCCATTTCCCTCTCTCCTCTCATTGACTCCCATTCAAAAGTAGGCGCTGATTTTCTAAACGTCCCAAAGTTTCCAACCTGCGACACAATCAACAATTTTTACTCTAGAAACACTAAAGTGACACGGACGCGTTCAGCAAGGTCTTATGGTTCGGAAAATGTAAACCTTTTGCTCGTACTAAGTACAGATTTGTCGTACATTAGATCTGTTTGAGGGTGTCACAGAGCAGTTAAAGCCTATGGTTAAAGCTGCCACCATGCTGTGGCATGGTCTGTCTGTCTCTCTCTCTCTCTCTCTCTCTCTCTCTCTCTCTCTCTCTCTCTCTCTCTCTCTCTCTATCTATCTATCTATCGGTGTGTGTCACCCTCTCTATCTGTCTCTCTCTCTTTGTCCGTCTGTCTGTCTGTCTGTCTGTCTGTCTGTCTGTCTGTCTGTCTGTCTGTCTGTCTGTCTGTCTGTCTGTCTATCTATCTATCTCTCTCTCTCTCTTTCTCTCTCTCTGTGTCACCCTCTCTATTTGTCTCTCTCTCTTGTTCTCTCTGGGTCTGTCTGTCTGGAATGATATTATTCAATACTATATACTTCTAAACAATAATAATAATAATTATAATCCCTCCCTTCCTGCCTCTCTCTATCCTTCCCTCTCTCTCTTCTGTCTCCCTCCTTCCCTCTCTCCCTCCCTTCCTCCCTCTCTCTATCCTTCCCTCTCTCCTTCCCTTCCTCCCTCTCTCTATCCTTCCCTCTCTCTCTCCCTCCCTTCCTCCCTCTCTCTATCCTTCCCTCTCTCCCTCCCTTCTTCCCTCTCTCTATCCTTCCCTATCTCTCTTCTGTCTCCCTCCCTCTATCCTTCCCTCCCTCTCTCCCTCCCTTCCTCCCTCTCTCTATCCTTCCCTCTCCTTCTCTCTCTCTCTCTTCTCCCTCCCTCTCTCTCCCTCTCTCCTTCTCTCTATATCTATCTATCTATCTATCTGTCTGTTTGTCTATTTATCTATCTGTCTGTCTATCTATCTACCTGTCTGTGTGTGTGTGTGTGTGTGTTTCACTCTCTGCCTCTCTTTCTCCCTCTGTCACCCTCTCTATCTGTCTCTCTCTCTCTCTTTGTCCATCTATCTATCTATCTATCTATCTATCTATCTATCTATCTATCTATCTATCTATCTATCTATCTATCTATCTATCTATCTATCTATCTATCTATCTATCTATCTATCTATCTAACTTATTATTATTCTTACTTCTTCCGCTCTTTTTCAGGATCTAACTCCTCCTTCGTACTTTGTGCTATTTCAACAATTCATATATCTATCACACACATTCTCTCTCTGTCAGTGTCACACACACACACACACACATCCAACACACACACTTTTCCTACAGTTGTCTGACTGTTTTGTATGTACCTCTCTATCTTCCTGTTGTAGTGACTCGTTGCTGTTAATTTTGTTCTTTAGCTATTTAAACTGAAAATACACATTTCCCCATTTTGGTCATGTTGAACACATTGTTTTACACGTATCCTAAACTACTGAGGCTCTTCTCAACCATTTCACACCATTAAACCGGCTGTTTACATGTTCTACTCCTCAGCTAATGCTCGATCTATATTCTTCAACAATGTTCTTCTGCTGTCAGTTTACAATGTATTTCAGTAGGCATTAACTTTTTTCCTAATTCAGGAATTTTTTCAAACTCTTCTTTGACAATTTCAAGTAATTTCCAGCCATTTCATACAAAGTCTCACATCTTCTACTTTTAAATATATTCTCAGCCATTGCTTCGGCTATGTTAGTGCTGGTTCATCAGTTGTCCTTCCTGTCAGGTTAGCTGCAGATTTCAACTATTTAACCATTACATTTAAACATGCAGAATTTCAATGTTTTCTTCTCCCTTTAGCATTTCTACTGCTTTTTACCTTTAAAAAGGCATTCATCTCACACTACAAGTTACATGTTTCAGCTTTTTCCCTCCTAGGGATGAATAAAGTATTCCCCTACTCTCTACTCTACTCTACTCTACTCTAGCATTAGTCTTTTCAACATTGCTTTAACAGTTTCGTCAACTAATTTAGCATTGATTCAACAATTTCTTCAGCTCATTCAGCATTGCTTCAGCAACAGCGTTCAGCTGCTTTCAGCATTCACACGCATTTTCTGCAGGAAATGCTATCTTTTTCTAGTTATTAGTGTGAATGCTGCAAGCATTCACACTATTGTTATTCAAATCTTTATACTTATTAGTGTGAATGCTGGAAGCATTCACACTAATGTTATTCAAATCTTTATACTTATTATTATTATTATTATTATTATTATTATTAGTGTGAATGCTGGAAGCATTCACACTATTGTTATTCAAATCTTTATACTTATTATTATTATTATTCTTACTTCTTTCACCCTTTTTCAGCAGTTTTCTGCTCCTTCATACTTTGTGCTATTTCAACAATTCATATATCAAAACGTGCAGCTTTTTCAGGACAATATTGCTATTATTTTTCTCTTTCATACTATTTATACTTTTTAAAATATTTAACTTTTTTGTGCAATTTTTCTCTCATAGGAAATGAATTGAAACAGTCTTCAAACTCTTCAAATCTTCTGCTTCATTCAGCCTCTAATAGCTTCAGCATACTTTCAGCTACAGACTTCATTCAACTTTTAAACTGTTCACAAACCTTTCAACTATTCATGCTATATCTCAGCTTATTGATATCTTCAACAGTTTTCAGATATATGTATAGTTTTAAAATCATTAAAATTTCTGACAAAATTCAGATTTAACATGAAAGTCAATGGGACGGAATGTTCGGACGTTGGCAGTTGGCAGAGTGACAGAGGGTCTAAAAATCCTCTCACATTTTTCTCTCTATCCTGTCAGTACGGCCACAGATTACACTTTACACACATAATTTCGGGCATGCTTGTAGACAAGCTCATCCTTGATTCTCTTCATGTGCTCAAAAAAACCAGAGAGACGAACACAATTTAAACTGGGAGCCTCCGAGTGCAGCCATTTCCCTCTCTCCTCTCATTGACTCCCATTCAAAAGTAGGCGCTGATTTTCTAAACGTCCCAAAGTTTCCAACCTGCGACACAATCAACAATTTTTACTCTAGAAACACCAAAGTGACACGGACGCGTTCAGCAAGGTCTTATGGTTCGGAAAATGTAAACCTTTTGCTCGTACTAAGTACAGATTTGTCGTACATTAGATCTGTTTGAGGGTGTCACAGAGCAGTTAAAGCCTATGGTTAAAGCTGCCACCATGCCTTAAAGCCACCAGCCAACAGTTACATGGTAACCTCAACATGGCAACCTCACCATGGTAACCTCACCATGGCAACGTCACCATGGCAAACGCACACACATTCTCTCTGTCTGACTGTCTGTCGGTCATACACACACACACACATCCAACACACACACAAATGGACACACACACACAAATGGACACACACTCACCATACACACACATCCAACACACACACACAACACACACACACACAAATGGACACACACTCACCATGCATACACATCCAACACACACACACACAAATGGACACACACTAACTACTACACACACACACACACACACACCATACACACACATCCAACACACACACACACACACACACACAAATGGACACACACACACACACACACACACAAATGGACACACACTCACCATACACACACATCCAACACACACACACACACACACACAAATGGACACACACTAACTACTACAAACACACACACACACACACACACACACCATACACACACACACACACACAAATGGAGACACACACACAAATGGACACACACTCACCATACACACACATCCAACACACACACAAATGGACACACACTAACTACCACACACACACAAACACACACACCCACACACACACACACACACACACACACACACACACACACCCAACAAACATACAACCACTTACCAAACACATACACAATTTACACAATTACACACAAACAGACACACATGCACACACAACAAACACACACACAAATGGACACACACTAACCATACACAAACAGACACACACGTCCAACACACACACATTTCATACAGTTGTCAGGTCAGAACTTTATGTATATCTTCCTCACTCACTCACACACACACACACACACACACACACACACACACACACACACACACACACACACACACACACGCACACACTTTTCCTACAGTTGTCCTGACTGTTTTGTGTGTACCTCTCTATCTTCCTGTTGTAGTTAATGGACTCGTTGCTGTTAATTTGGTTCTTAGCTATTTAAACTGAAAATACACATTTCCCCATTTTGGTCATGTTGAACACATTGTTTTACACGTATCCTAAACTACTGAGGCTCTTCTCAACCATTTCACCACCATTAAACCCGCTGTTTACATGTTCTACTCCTCAGCTAATGCTCCATCTATATTCTTCAACAATGTTCTTCTGCTGTCAGTTTACAATGTATTTCAGTAGGCATTAACTTTTTTCCTAATTCAGGAATTTTTCAAACTCTTCTTTGACAATTCAAGTAATTTCCAGCCATTTCATACAAAGTCTCACATCTTCTACTTTTAAATATATTCTCAGCCATTGCTTCGGCTATGTTAGTGCTGGTTCATCAGTTTGTCCTTCCTGTTAGGTTAGCTACAGATTTAACTATTTAACCATTACATTTAAACATGCAGAATTTCAATGTTTTCTTCTCCCTTTAGCATTTCTACTGCTTTTTACCTTTAAACAAGGCATTCATCACACACTACAAGTTACATGTTTTCAGCTTTTTCCCTCCTAGGGATGAATAAAGTATTCCTCTACTCTCTACTCTACTCTACTCTACTCTACTATACTCTACTCTACTACTCTGCACTACTCTACTCTAGCATAAGTCTTTTCAAACATTGCTTTAGCAGTTTCGTCAACTAATTTAGCGTTGATTCAACAATTTTTTCAGCTCATTCAGCATTGCTTCAGCAACAGCGTTCAGCTGCTTTCAGCATTCACACGCATTTTCTGCAGGAAATGCTATCTTTTTCTAGTTATTATT